>NW_027069701.1:211709-344879 GCF_002906115.3 Quercus suber | reverse complement strand
CAATGATTGTGAAAAGAAAAAAAAATGTTGACTCTAGACTAATTGTTAAAGGAAACCTTAGAGCATCTACTAATCTTTCTCTTCCTTTTCTTCTCAATTTCAAATTTTGAATTTTTGTTATAATCCAAAATTTTAATTACTTAGAAGAATTAAAGAAGAAAATTGAATTTTACTTAGTTTTTTAAAAGCATTCCTGACAATGAGACACGTATACAACTTTGTAGGCATATTGCCATATCCTTAACACTTTTGTATTGATTTATTTTTTCAATTTCTTTGAAGAAATCATCAAATTATATGATTAAACTGTATGCATTCAAGTTAATTTCTCAATTTGATTATTATAAATTAACTATTTACATTGAGGGCATTTGAGTAAATTAAACTAAGTATAAGAAAATAAATTAAAGTTTACATATGTATTAGATTGTGTGTGACAAATGAAAATTACATGCAAGATTTTCAGACTCGGATGGTTCATTAAACTATAAAAGGGATAGGTTCAAGGTTTTTGAGGTCGAATCGAGGTTGAACTGGGGTCGAACCGTGATGATGTCATATTTAATTTAATAATTAACTAAAGCCTAAATATAGATATTAAATTTATAAAACTAGCAAAACTGACTAATATATCTATATATGTGAGGGAAATTTAATGATTTTCAAGCATATATTTAATAATTAAATAAGAAAGTTGATAAAATAAAATAATAACCATGAAAACATTAAAATTTATGATTAATTTTTGAAGTAAAGTTGAATATCTTTGAAGGATTTTAATTATAATTTTTTTTTATTCCTTGTAAGAGATGGATAATTTAATTAAGTAGAATAAAATTGTGTTAAGTTGTTTTTATTAAAAAAAAAAAAAATTGCTAAGGGGTTGGACTGCACAGTTCTTGCCTCTCGGTCCAGTCCGGGTTTGAAAACCTTGATTACATTAGCATATAATTGCTTATTTATTTGTTATTAATATTGAATTGCTATTTTTTAGAATAATTTTACTTTCAATCTTTTCTCTTTTAATCTTGCCCCCCTTAAATTGAAATCTTGGCTTCACCACTGACTTTAATACTTGTAAGGCTGTATGTGTGCTAAAAATGAATTCATCCAATTAACTACGTGGTTTGTTTGTGGGTTGGCAGAATTCTTTGATCCAATTCACTATGTGGTTTGTGGGTTGATCCTGACTCAGTGTAAATAGAAGACAATTTAGTACTCTTTTATCTTGTTTCTCATGCCTGACTCATGGTGTCAAACATAGTGTAAATAGAAGACAATTTAAAACATAGTGTAAAAATGCATAAACAAGCCTCCAAGTTACAGTGTAACTTGGAGGCTTGTTTATGCATTTTTACTTTGTACTTTTATGGATTGATTGAGTAATTCATATTTATATTTGCTAAGGATTTGAAATTTCTTATTTGTCTTGAAAGTTATGATATAAAAAATATTTGAAAGATAGATCTATAAATGAATTAGACTATTTTAGTTAATTTTTCTATTTTTTTTATTAATTTAATGTTTTTATATATTTTTTAAATAATTATTAAATTAAATATGATGTCATCATGGTTCGACCACGATTCGACTTCAAAAACCTTGAAACTCTCCCTTTTATGGTTCAATGAGTGATCCAGGTTTGAAAACCTTGCACAGAAGTGTGTTTGTGTATACACAATCATGTGAAAGCATAAATGTACCAAAATGTAAATATCAAATGAGAGTTGAATGTTTGTTAAGGATGAATGCTTAAGGGTGTGTTTGTGTAGTGGTGAAATAGAGTGGATGAAAAAATTTGAAGAGAAAGTGGAAAGGAAAACTTTTTTGGAGTGTGTTTGGTTGGGTGAGAAGGAAGGAAAATAAATAGTAGGGCTCAAGTGTTTTCTCCTCGAGCCCACCAAAAAATTTTCTCTCCAAAATGGTGAGAAAACTGAAGAGAGAAATTGGGCATCTTTTTTGGACAAAAATGCCCATGTGTAATTGCACATGAGCCTCATCCACGTTGCTTTTTTTCACACTTTTTTATTATTATTTATTATTATTATTATTTTTTAACGTTGCGTGCCTCTTCTTCTTCTTCTTCCTTTTTTGTTTTTGTTTTTTTTTTTTTCTTTTTTTTTNTGTGCTAAAAATGAATTCATCCAATTAACTACGTGGTTTGTTTGTGGGTTGGCAGAATTCTTTGATCCAATTCACTATGTGGTTTGTGGGTTGATCCTGACTCAGTGTAAATAGAAGACAATTTAGTACTCTTTTATCTTGTTTCTCATGCCTGACTCATGGTGTCAAACATAGTGTAAATAGAAGACAATTTAAAACATAGTGTAAAAATGCATAAACAAGCCTCCAAGTTACAGTGTAACTTGGAGGCTTGTTTATGCATTTTTACTTTGTACTTTTATGGATTGATTGAGTAATTCATATTTATATTTGCTAAGGATTTGAAATTTCTTATTTGTCTTGAAAGTTATGATATAAAAAATATTTGAAAGATAGATCTATAAATGAATTAGACTATTTTAGTTAATTTTTCTATTTTTTTTATTAATTTAATGTTTTTATATATTTTTTAAATAATTATTAAATTAAATATGATGTCATCATGGTTCGACCACGATTCGACTTCAAAAACCTTGAAACTCTCCCTTTTATGGTTCAATGAGTGATCCGGGTTTGAAAACCTTGCACAGAAGTGTGTTTGTGTATACACAATCATGTGAAAGCATAAATGTACCAAAATGTAAATATCAAATGAGAGTTGAATGTTTGTTAAGGATGAATGCTTAAGGGTGTGTTTGTGTATTGGTGAAATAGAGTGGATGAAAAAATTTGAAGAGAAAATGGAAAGGAAAACTTTTTTGGAGTGTGTTTGGTTGGGTGAGAAGGAAGGAAAATAAATAGTAGGGCTCAAGTGTTTTCTCCTCGAGCCCACCAAAAAATTTTCTCTCCAAAATGGAGAGAAAACTGAAGAGAGAAATTGGGCATCTTTTTTGGACAAAAATACCCATGTGTAATTGCACATGAGCCTCATCCACGTTGCTTTTTTTCACACTTTTTTATTATTATTTATTATTATTATTATTTTTTAACGTTGCGTGCCTCTTCTTCTTCTTCTTCCTTTTTTGTTTTTGTTTTTGTTTTTTTTTTTTCTTTTCTTGTTTTTGTTTAGATGTGATTTTTTTATGGACATGATTTTTATTTTTTTAATAAATTTAGTGATTGATTTTTTTGGGTTGTTTATCACTTTTTTGGTTTTAATTGGGCACCATTTTTTAACAAGGCTATATGTGTAAATTTATACAAACTCACTTTTTTCAACTCTCCATTTTTCCACTCCCAACCAAATAAAAATGAGGGAAATTAAAATCTTTTCTATCCTCTCACTTTTCCATCCTCTAATAATTTTTTATCCTCCCACTTTTCCACCCCTCCAACCAAACGGGCCCTAAGTAGGAAGGAAGGAAGGATTAATTGATGTAGAGTCTTCATTAAATCTTTAAAATCTTTAACATTTTCCTTTATTATACTTAAGTGATCTTTATTCTTCATTGATGATCTTGCATGCTTTAATTGACTTCCCACTTTCCTTAAAGCAATTACAATCTAGATATTGTAGTCTTTTAAAAAAATAAGCGAGTGGTTTTCTTATTAGACTCTTAATTTGTTAGGTTCTAAAGGTTTAGGAGTTTATGTATTTAGAACTCTGATTTGTAATATTGGCAAACAATGATCAAAACAATATGTTTAAGCTTGCTCAAAGTTGATTAATTATTGTAAAGTTCGAATCGAGAGATTGTAGATGCATTGGGGCATTTTGGTCTAGCTCGATCGATCAAAGAATAGACTCGATCGATCAAAAGTCAACCAGATTGCGTTTTCTGCTGTTTTTCCAACTCAGCCCTAACTCATTAAACATTTAGGGTTTTATATTTTTGCCCTAGGTATATAAGGCAAAACCCTAGCCACGTTTTTAGAGTTGCTTCAGTTGTATTGTTGCTCATACATTGCTGTTTTATGTAAATCTCTTGTGAGATCTAGAGGAGTTTTCCTTTACACAAAGCTTAGGGTTTTCAAGATCGAGATTACTTCAACATCTTGATGATCAATAGGTTGCTACTATTGAAGCTTAAAGAATATCAAGCGTGGGTGCTTGTAGCTGATTGAAGAATTCAAGAAAGAAGGAGTCTGTGGATTCTGCAATCAAGAGCAAACTCAATTTTTCTACTTCACCGTATTATTTTTTCCAAAGTGGGTCAAAGAAAGTAATATTACCTCTGAACTTTTTCCTTTTGCAAATGCAGTAGGCAATCAAGAGCACGCGAAAACTACGGCAATGGCTATGGCAACTGCAACTCTCACCTTCATCTTTTGCTTGTCTATAACGTCTTCCTGGTTGATTTTTTTTTTTTGGGAGACACTTCCTGGTTGACTTAGCAATAGAAAAGCGAAAATATTTTAGATGCAGCAGATTTAATGCATAAACCAATGGAAAAAAAGATGGAACGACAAAAATTGATTGGTGGGTTTCAACTAGAATCTCTTAGTAAAATCTCTTACATGGTCAAAATTCTGTTGTATCCAACAAAAAGAGAAAGGGATTTCAAATACGAATTAAAGAGCAACCAAAACAATAGGCCATACCTTTCTTTGAAGCAGGCATTCGAATATATACATCCAGCCAATCAGTATCCTGCCGCCACCTGCAACCTGTCTAATATCAATTAGATCTCCATACCAGATGGCGCAGCCACTTCCTCCATCTCTAATGTCAGTGTTGGAATAAGCCATACAAGAACAGTTGTTCAAACATTGGACTCTGCATTCGCTAAGATTCATACTTTTGTTCACCCAAGAATACGTGGTATCTGGCAACTTGAGCCCAACAAGTTTAACAAAGCCAATTTATCTTTATCCTCGCAGCTCAATTCCGTAGTGCGTACACATCCCTTAGCCAGTCGTCTGGGTTCCATCTTTCTGGTGACTTAGGCTTAAATCCTTCTAGACATTGGCAGATAGGTGATAACCAATGATACAATTTCCATAAGCACCGCATAAATTGTAACTGTCACATGTGTCTTGTGGTGCAGAAAAGTATGCGATCCATTTTTTATCTGCTTCGATCCACAAGTAGCGCTCGTACATGTATAAAGTTTGGTTCAAAACTGCTCTTATGATTACAGACTTTTTAATCGCGTGGTACATGAAGTATAGCTCATCCTTGTTGGAGACAGAAGTGAAGCTATGGACTGGGTTGGTCTTTAACCCACCAGGGCCACCACTGAACCTAATGCCATTCCACTGGCCACCCGCAATATATCTTGGAGCCGTTCTTCATGACTATCTCAGGTAATTATGAAGTACAATCCCAAGACTCAGTTCTCCAGGAGATGGATCATCTGGACTCTTCCATGCAGTTAGGCGCCTTTCCAGACCTGTCCTTAAGTCCCATCCAAGTTTCATCCCTGGTAGCCATGTATCAGAAGGATAGTCAAAGCTTTGCCACAAATAACTTTCTGGGTTTTCTTCATTCTTTTCTCTTAATACTAGATTTCCTGAATCTAAAAGCTCAACAACTGGACTCCCTGCCTCTTTTGTGGAATTCGCCAACCAAACAACAGTCCTATTCTGGCTGAGAAGAACAAGACTACCTGAACTGTTTAACATCAGCACGCCAGACAAGTCTCTAATTGGATTGCCCCGGTTTGCTACCCAAACAACCGTTCTAACTGGGATATTGTTGTACCAAATTCCCAAGTAACGGTTGGTGGAATTTCCTGTACTGAAGAACCCAGGACAAAGCCTCCATTTTAGAGACAAAGTTTGTGCCATCACTGAGGGATTGGGATTGGTAATTCTGTCAGCAGCATCCGAAAATACAAAGTAGAAAAGAAATAAACTAGAATTCAAAAAACACAAAAGCAAAGATGTCCATTGCTTCCTGTTCTTAGAGCTCTTAGCCAACATATTAAAGTTAAACCCGATATGATGAGCGAAGACTATAAGTTATAACATAGAAAGGTCATGCAATGACTCAAGCAAGTGGCTGTTCTTTGAAATTTCTGCAATTTTTTGTGAACAAAAATTTCCACATTACTCCCTTCTACAGAAGTCGCTATTTTGTAGTTGGTCACTTTGTCCTGATCCTTACTTTTCCACGAAGACTATAAGTCTATAACATAGAAAGGTCGTGCATTGGCTCAATCCAGTGACTGTTCTTTGAAATTTCTGCAATTATTTTCTAGTTTTCTCACCTTGGCTGTACCATACTCTTTATGACTACCAAATTTCCCACAAGTAATGGTAGCTAAGCTAGAGATGAATATAAACTAAAGTGCCAATATTGTCAAGGGCGGGTAGGAATCTTATTCAACAATAGACATATAAGAAAAGGGTGCTCGTTGATTTCCAGTTTTACACATCTTTGACTTTTTGCTCCCTCTGTTTCAAGTTCAAGAAAGAACCATGTGCCCCCCTCCCCCTTCGCGTTAATTTCTTCTTCTTTTGTCTAAACATTAGGTATTTTTTTTTTATATAAATAATATTTATTTTATTATGTAACAGGAGCGTATATCAATTTATACAAATACCATTTTTATGTTTAATTTTCTTTTCTAACAAACAAAAAGTTTTTCATCATTTCACTTTTTCAAATCCAACCAAACTCACATAAGAAAAACTAAATCCTTCTATGTCCACCATTTTCTATTCCCCATTCTTCCATTCCCGTCCTTATCCTGATTTTCCTTGCATGTCATCATCATTTACATTATCCTCATATTGTGCATACCGTTGTCACCTTGGTCTATAACACGTTAAATTCGGGAATGTAGGTCACCATTTGTAACACCCCATAATTTTATAATTATTTAATTATTATACGTAAATTATAAGGAGGCCTACAATTAAATGGATTAAATTGATTGAGCCTAAGATATAAAAATAAGATAAATGCTATGGGATATGAAGCCTAAGTGAGGTGGCATAAGTAAAAATATATGGACATTGATAACCCTAGCCTTTACCTTTAAGATACACATGTATGTACATAAGAAAGTTCCCTTTTGTTTTCAGCCGCAACACACTATTGAGCTATTTCTTTTCTTCTCTATGGCTATGCAGAAGTAGTTCAGGTATGGTTTGTCTTGCTCTAATTTAAGAAGTTTGAATAGTCAATAGCTAGCAATTGTCATGAACCTAGACTATCATTATACTAATAGAAAAAGAGCTCCTATAATTGTATTATATTAGATAAGGAATGATCAATATGTCAGGAAATGGCCACAGGCTTTGAGTTTGTGCCTAATGGAGTAATAGGCTTGGACTTATCAATTCAAGTTGGCCGCGAACCCGTGCGCTGCGCGTGATAATTATTTTTATGGTGGTTTTATTAAAAAAAAAATTTACAATTTAAACTAATCTAATAATGAGTAATGTATTTCGTAATTATATTTTTATTTATTATAGGAACAATCATAAATGTAATATAAAAACAATCCAAAACATCAAAAAAAACTTAAACTTAAAAAATTAATAAAACTTAACAATGATTAATTGAACCAATATTAGGATAAAATTTATTTTTAATAATCTATTAAGGTTATTTTCTTTGTAGAAATTATAATTTCAGCCACCCAAAACATATTATTAAATAAAAAATTATTAGCAAAATCTAAGAATTAAATTTCTATACATGCATTGTTATAAATAATAATAATTAAAAAAATTTGCAAAAGTTAAAATTTGTCACCTATCCAATTATTTTCGTTTGGCTAACCTTTGTTTTTCTTTAAATAAATGGCATTATAGAGTACTTTGCCCACTACAAAGGATTAGAAAATAAACTAAAATTAGTAAAGTCTCATAGTTTAACATCTAAATTGAGCACTATAAAAAATCATGCTATACAACAGAATAAATAGCAAATTATCCAAATCATTCTATGTAATAGAATAACATTATATTTTTATATGCTATATTTAATTCTTTAGAATGCAATAGGATAACATTTAACAATAAAAGAGAATAAAAAATTTAAAAAAAACAATTAAAAGAAAAAAAAAAAACTAAATCGCACTAACCCAAAATAGAGTTTTAAAGAATATAAAAATTATCAACCTAAAGTAGAGATGCAAGAAAAATAAAAAAATCCACCAAAAATTTAGAGAGAGAGAGAGAGGGAACCTTTTTTTTTTTTTTTTGTGAGGGAAAACTATGCATAAAATAGAAGAGATAGTGACAAATTTATAGTAAGAGGGTATGAATAAGAAAAGAAAAAAAAAATAAAGGAAGATGAAGGGAAAGAGGAAGAATGATATTAATGTAGAGGGTAGTGGGGAGATGAAAAGGTAAGGGAGGGAGAAAGATTGAAGAAGTAGTGGGGAGATGAAATTGTAAGGAAAAGAGAAAAGTTGGAGAAGTGTAATATTAAAAAAATAAATGTTAAAAACAATTATAGAAAAATTGGAAAAAAAAAATCCTAAAGCTTGGAAGGCTTCAACGTTTGTTTGTTCATAATTTATTAATTTATTTATTTTTCTCCTTCCTCTAAGCTGAAAAGGCTCACACAAAATTTTCAAGCTGAACTGAAAAGGCTTGGGTTGGGCTTGATAGTGGAACTAAATAAATAAGAGGTGGGCTGGATTAATTATACAAATTTATTTTAGGGTGATAGTGGAAGTAAATAAGTAAGTAATGAGTTATATTTATTATAGGGTGATAATGGAAGATTTATTATAGAGTGATAGTGGAAGTAAATAAATAAGTAGTGAGCTGCATTTATAAGACTTAAAATTGTAAAAACCATCTTAAAATTGTAAGACAAATTATATTATAAAAAAAAATAACGTGGCAGCTGATGTGGCGTAATGTGAGAACAGCAGCATTAAACGCTACGCTTCGACTTTTAGTAATATATAAATTGTTTATAGTCTCATTATTTTCAAAACCATTGTCATTGTCCAATTAAGTATCCAATACTGTCCTAATGCTTTACGACATCAAGAGAGTTATGGGTCATTGGGTGAATGAACTAAGATATATATATAATATATGGCTAGAAATTGTACCACATTTTCAGAGAGGAATTGTGCTTGAAATTGCTTTAGTAGCTAATAGGACAATAGGCATGACTTCATAAAATCTAACCTATCAATATTAATGTAGGACTTCTAGGCATACATTCTGATCTCAACAACCCTCACTTATCCTTATATCATTGGAAAGGATGTCCTACGGTTATTATTATATTAGACTAGGAGCGATGGATATAGCTACATGACAAGAAAGGATGTGAACTGTAGATTGATGAAATTTCCCTTATTTGGCCATTTTGAAGTCTTGAATATCCATGATTATATCAAATGGGAAAAAATCATATTAGGCAGCAGTATTTTTAAGTTCAAAAATCTGATCAAAGCTGAAAGTGTATTGGACAGTTAAGTGAATAAATAGAGGATTTTGAATATATCAGTATTGTCTAGGATAAAATTGTTTAAGTGTAAAAAAATTGATTTTAAGTGGGAAATTGTGTATTGATGGACCTATCTTTGGTGTTGATAGGTTCTAATCCTACTGATTTGTTGTGATTCAAGAGAGGTTGGTTTCATATTTTTGCGACTAAGAGGTAAGTGGTGTTTACTAATTTTGGGGGTTTTCCCAAAACAGTGTTGATTATTAAACTATTCTATATCAAGGAAATATGTTGATATTCTATAAATAAATTGATATTTTATAAATGTTTAATGTGCACATTAACGATTCGTTTTATGAAAAACTTGTGGTACAACCTAAATTTGTTTAAACTTGTATGTGTGAATATATCCTTATATTTTAAGAATTATTAATGAATTATTTTTGTGAGCATCTTGAATGGATTATTTTTGTGAGCATGTTGAAATGTGATTTGAAAACCTATGGCAAGTCATGATTAAAAGCTTAGTATTGTATTTAGTCCTTAGCAATAGACAATCATACTACAGCTAGTCCTTAGTAAGGGACGGTCCTAAAAAAGTGGATAGTGCACATTTGATTAGCTCCTTAGCAAGGGAGTATACTATTGACGATCTAAAAAGGAAGCTCCTTAGCAAGGGTGTGCACCTTTAGGTTCCAAAGGAGCCATCCTTAAGAAAGGAAATAAATAGGAGGTTCCAGTCCCAAAAGGGGACAACACAACCCTGTCAACGGAGCGTAAACGTTGACCACGAGAAAGGCCTAGGAATTTGTTTATATGATGGTATTGATATATGTATTATAATGGCTCACAATAAAAAGATATTTTCTTTTATATAAATATTGATGAGTTACAAGTTATGAATTTGTTGTAAGAATTATTTATTTGAAAGGTTTATTCTCACACCCCAATGTTAGTGAATTCCACTTATTGAGTTATCTCACCCCATATTTATTTCTCCTTATAGATACATTAGAAGAATTATTAGAGTAGAGATTCTTAGAAGACAACTGTTACAAATTATTTTGTGAAATTGAAGATTTTATTATTATTTTTATGGTATTAAACATTGTATTAGAGAATTAGTTTGAGGATGTTTATTTTCTTTGGTGGATTAGAGATCTGACATCTGTGATGAGATTTTATGTTGCTAGTTTCTTTTATTGAATATTTTTATGGATTATTCAAATTAAACAGACTTTTATTGCTTATGATTTTGGGGTGTTACACCATTGCGTTGATTCACTTTAGTGAGGTGCTGGTGCAACATATGTTCGGTGTATGAGCGGGAAAATACATGTGGTCAACAACTATTTCACGTAGTGGGAGATGTACGCTGTCGGTGATTTTTAGTTTCTGGGTTATACTTTCTGCTGCTTTGTTATACCCTAACGCCAATAATTTGTTTTTTTTTTTGGTTTTCATTGTATATC
Source organism: Quercus suber (assembly GCF_002906115.3). Lineage (NCBI taxonomy): Eukaryota > Viridiplantae > Streptophyta > Magnoliopsida > Fagales > Fagaceae > Quercus > Quercus suber. The sequence continues at coordinate 333,995 of NW_027069701.1, read as the reverse complement.
CATTTTATTTTTAAAATTTAGAATCATTGTCACTTATTTATTCATATATTGCTAGATATATATTTGATTTGGAACTGTTCATTTTCTTCCTTTTCAAGATTTGGGTTTTGCTTCCTCAAAAAATGATTTTTTAAATGGAATTTCAGATTAAAAAAAAAAAATCCAAAAAAGAGTAAGAATAGCATGAATGACTAACAATATCATTTGAATTTGTGAAAAAAAATTTGTTTGTTTTTGTCTTTCAATCTAAAATTTACAATCTAACCCAAATGAACCTCTCAATTATACATTTCAATGTAAAGGTACGTATATAGTTCCTATCAAGATGAAAAGACCCCCTAGAGCAGAGGATGATCACAGAGATAGTTTAGTTTTGTCAAAGAATGTTGGAAACAGTAACTTTCAAGGTGCGACACGTGTAAGTGCTATTGCAGCTAATGGCCTCTACCCTTTGCGCTATGTGAAACTAGCCTACAGCCCGTGCATTGCACGGGATTTTTATCTTTCTTCTAAAATCAATTTCACACTATCCAAAAATGGAGCTTTTTACACCCTCTTGTGGTTGTTGCCAGTGCACTGTTGGCTATAGCTCAATGTTTTGCACTATTCTGCTTGAAAACAATTGAAATCAATAATTAATTCAATTTCTCAATGAATTTTTTTGATTGTCAAATATATATTCAGCTATATATAATAAAGCCTTGAACTAAAACTGAACAACATAAAATTACATTTTAAAAAGGTAGATTTCTGAATCCAAAATCTTCTCAACTACCTTACCACCTACGAATCATCTCACCTCTCCCTCCCAAATTATGAAGCATTTAAGACTTCTCCTAGAGTCTTAATATTCAAACATATGCAAAATTCGGCCTAACACAACCATTTAGCCCACTTAATTGAGACATTCATCCAATTTTGAGAATCCCCAGAACAGGTTATTAAAAAACCAAACACCAAACCCACGAATTTTCATGTTTTTTCTTCACTTTTCACCATACACACATCATTCACAGCACACAGGCAGAACATTCACCCTTTCACTTCAAAAAGCAATATTTATCCAACATCTATATTTTTAAGGTAAATAATAAGAAATCTGTTATATTTTAACATTTTATTTTTGATACATCTATATACAGTAACCACAAGTGCCTTACATTGCCTCACTCAATCACATGCATGGCACGTGCAACACAATCCAACAAACAAACATGTTTGATAGACTACTACCCTTCTACCAAAGATTCAGAGGACCAACTTTTGAATTTTCTTAAGTAAATCATTGGGGGAAATCTGCAGACCACCCCTATAATGCTTAACAATGTAGTAAGTTAAGCAATGTTTGGAAAGACTATGAAAAATATCATCTTGAGTTTTAGAAACTCGAGATCCATATTAAAACTCGAGTCTCAAAGACTCGCTTTGTGAGTGTTTTAGATCTGAAAATGCCACATAAATCTCAAGTTTTAGAAACTCGAGTTCCATCCAAAAAATTTTTTAGTTTTATCGCCCCTATAATGGCGTTTTTAAGTCCTATAGTGACGTTTTAAATCCTATAGCAGCGTTTTTCTATAAAAATTTTTATAAGTGTTCAGTATCAGGTTCAGGGAGCCCTAGAGTGGCGTTTTCAAGCCTTATAGTGGCGTTTTTAAGCCTTATAGTGGCTTTTTTAAGCCCTATAGTGACGTTTTTAAGCCCTATAGCGGCATTGTCCGAGCTCGAGTCTTTAAAACTCGATTTCCACGTGAATTTTTTCCATATCATACTCATCCGCTTACAAATCGAGACTTAAAAACTTGATTTTTATCTTGGAACTCGAGTTTTAAACACTCGAGATACTAATTTTCAACATTCTTTTCCACCATGACAACTAACTAAATTTTTTAATATTTATTGTTATTTAGAAAAAAAAATTCTATATCATTGGCCTGCCCAAATTTATTAATAAAAAGAAAAAAAAAGTTCTGGGAACTCACTTGTACTCACAGACGATAAGCAACCCTCCATCTTTGCAGATGAAGCAGTAATCTTCTGCAATCTCTTCCTTTTTTCTCCAATTCTTTCTTGCCATACTCTTTGAACCAAACGCTAACTTCCAAAATTAATTCCAGAGCAACCCAAATCCTCAAAAACCAAAAGCTGAGAAACCCTGTCAAATAAAAATAAAATATCAGATATACATACCCCATCTCTGAAACCCTCTCTCACTCTCTCCACTACGATCAAGAACAAGATAAACTTATGCTAAATTATCACAGTCCCATTTGCAAAAAAAGAAGCAAAGAATGTAACAACAAACTTGAAAAATTAAGGGAAAAGAGAAAAAATTAATCATAAAAAGTAATGTTAAATGTAAATCTTTTAAAATATATATATAATACAAAAATATAAAAGAAAAGAAAAGATATATTAAATAAAATACTAGAATAGCATTGTGGGCAATATACATGAAACTCTTTATTAGACATTAATGGCCTGATTGAATATTTTTTTTTTTTTTTGAGAGGTTGATTCCTAGAATAACACTCGATCAAGAATAATTTTTTTTTTTTTGTGCACTTAATTAATGGAAATAATTAACTATATATTAATTACCAAAGCAATAAGTCCATATTCTTACTTATTAATTTTAATTTCCTTTATTTTTTTTTAATGATAAGTAATTTAATTGAAGTTGATTACTCAAATATTATAGTACTTAACAAATATTCCATAGATATGGCAAGATTTGAAATCTATGATATATGTTCTATAATAATTGCTCTTTAATATTATATAAGATTTCAAGATTTTTATTTATTTATTTATTTTTTTGGTGGTGTAGATGAAATTTCTAACCAGCGTTTCTTCAATGGAAATTATTAGTTAAGTAAATTAGAAACCACAATTTAATAAGCATTTGAAAGCTCAATTAGTGTAGAAACACTAATGCTTGTTTAGATTCCAAACTTTAAACTACAGCTTAGTTGCTTTCACTTTAATTTAACTAAGTGCGGAATAAGAGTAAAAGATGCGCAATAAACTGCAACACTACTCTAAGGCATAAGCAAGTACAATAAGTGATAAATGTAATGCTTAAAGAGTAGGGAAGAGAAATATAAATACAAGATAATATCAGGACGTGTTATCGAAGAAGAAACCGAAGTAATCAACAAAAAACCTCTCTGTAGGCTTTCAAGCCGAAATCGATCCACTAGTGAATAAGTTGGAATATACGAATATCAAAAAGAACCCAATTTACTTTAGACCTCCAAGCTCTAGCTACTAGTGGACTTCTTGAAGTCTTGTCTTTACTAGTTATTCGGATCTCGCAATTCCATCCGATTGCATCCGCCACTCAGTGGCTTCTTCCAATGCTTTCTATATGCACCCAAACTTCTCACAACACTCAGAATGGGTAAGATAAGTGTTTAGGCTAAGTACCTCTCAAGGATGTATAAATGGAGAGGTTGGAGTAAATGAAACTTTAGAAAAATGGTGTAGATGATTATGGGTAAACAATTTCTAACTCTCAAGTGTTTGGCTAGGGTTTTCTTTCTCAAAAGTTTCTTGTAAAAACTCCTTGTTCTTTTTTACAATTTCGTGGGTAATGAGGGTTTATATAGTATCGGTAAAGGTATGTGAAAAGACATAATCAAAATAATCAGGTAAAGAGTTTCGCGGGTCACTCGCGACTTGGCCTGAATTGCGAATGACTCGTGAAATCTAGCTTGTCAAAAACTCTTTAAATTCCAGCATGTGCTTCTCACGTGGCCTATTTTGTGGGTTGGCACTCATGAGCCAATCGCGAGCTAGTTGCGAAATCTTCGTCTTCATAGAATCTTCACCAAATTCTCACACACAACCTTTACATTGAATCTCACAAAAATACAGGGAAATGATTGAATAGAATTACAATCAAATTTGACATGGAATTAAAGCCAACATAAAACATAGTTGTAAATCATAACTTTACAATTTTTCCTTTTGGCTATTCCACGACAAAACCTCTAAATAGACTCTAGACTTAAAACATAAGTTTGGGAACAAAGAAAAACTCACTCACACCTAAATCTAAAACCTGTGAAGCAGTTGAACCATATACACCTGTATCCTGAAACATTTGCATATAACTAATAGTTTCATTAAATAGGAGACAAGTAGAATACAAGGTATGTATATAGAGCAAGTAAAATGCGATCAAGTAAAGATAAACATAACCATAACGAACATTTAGCGTGTAAATGAACATCCGGACACACAAGCAATTAAGAGCAGTGCAAAAATTAATTTGCATGTCCAACAAGTATATAAACAATGTAAATAAACTATAACAGTAGTAAAAAGTCCCAAAATTGTGCTCCCTTTCAAAATATACTCCCCCTCAAGCTAATACTATTCCTTCTTTTGACTGGAATGGCCAAAGGTACTAGTCTATGATTGCCAAATCTTTAAATTGAGTGGAGAGAGTAGTGATTTGCTCTTGAAGATAAGTGAACTAGCATGTGGACTAGATCGAATGCTCATCAAAAGATCATTGTAGGTGATCTAGACAATCGAGAAGAAGATCGAGGCAATCGGGAGCATGAGGTGGTGCTTGTCACTAACCCTAAGGCTAAACTTGTGGTTGCTCCTAAGGCTGAGCTTGAGTGGGTGAGGCATCCATATCATCTTGTCCAAGGGTGAAGTTGTCAATCTCATCATTTGTGTTTCCACCCTCATAAGCAGTGTCCTCATTTAGTGCTCCATCTTCCTCTTCAAGACCACGAAGATGAGATTTGCTCCTAGTCATTGTTTGCGAAGAAATTGGATTTTCCCTCTTCATGACTGATAAACCGAAGGGAATCTTGACCCTCTCCTGATGCATGATAAACATGATAAATCCCAGGAATGGTTAAGTCATCTGGGTCTTCCTCTTGCTGATACACTTTGCAAGGAGAGATGATAGATATCAACACAGATGTCTATGTCCTTCTTCTTGTACAAGTTATGAATAAACAATGCTTGTTGTTGAGAGAGAGTTGTCAGATTCCTCACGGGATAGAGTTTTGAAGAGCATGATGTAGGCCAATGTCCTCATATATGGAGAGAAGCTAGTAGTGTGTAGGGATTGCTTCTTCCGTTCTCCCCCAAGATCCGGAACTACTTTTGAAACTGATGTTTTCCTCTTGTCATATGGAAGAGAAGACTCTAGGATCACTGGTCGGATCTGTAGGAAGTTCTGGATGGACATGGCTAAGATAGTGAACTCCTTTCCTCTCACCCAACAGTTGAGATGATATCCCTCCATGATGGCATTCGAGAAGAACTCCTGAATCAAGATATTGTGCACCTTTACTGAGCCTGTGAGAAGAAGATCCCAAGTGCGGTCTTTGAACACATCAGGAATGAAGGTGCTCTCAAGAGACTCAAGGTCTACCTCTCTTTCCATGATAATAACTGCTTCCTTATAGAACTTCGATAATGCCTCAAATCTATTTTGGAAGCGATGCTCTTTGTATTGTTGACACTTAAGAGGTTTCTTGGTAGTGGTTTTCTTGCGAGGAGACATCTACAAAAATAGACAAACAAAAATCATACAAAAAAACTGGCAACAAATTTGATTAAATGCAAGTTAGTACAAAAACAAGTAAACAACTCTTAAAAACTATGATAAAGAGCATATACTAGAATACAAAGACATGAGAACAATGCTAGATGTCTAATTAGATAAGGGATAATTACACTTTGTCCACCTGTGATTTGCTTCTAATTCTATGTGCTTACCCGTGGTTTCATTTTTGACACTTTACCCACTTGAGGTTATCACCGTGAGTGTGCCGTAACCCACCTCTCTACTTTCCGTTACTCGAACACAGAATAAGTAAAAAACAAACCCCAAAACGGATCAAAACACTCTCACTCAACTCTTGAACATGAAGAACATACCTAAAAATCTAAAATTGGTTTTAGATTTTTATGAATTTACCAAATTGATACAATTCTATCTACAATCTGTTAAAATAATATTCATTTTTTTTTGGAGAAAAATAAACAATATTTAATTGGTTTAACCAAATTGTTACAATTCAACACCGTGATACATAATAATAAAGACTAAAAAATCAAGCTAATATAAACCTGTTGTCCAAAATTCCAAATAGCCCAACTGATCTTGCTGGTGACCTCTTCTTGGAACCCTTCATTGAAGGCCATCGAAGAGGTCCTCATCAAGATCCCCGGTGCCATTCTCAACCTCATCGATAAGCACTACAGCATCGAGCTCGCTTGCAGCAATCTCACAGTCGTCTGGGTGTGAGGTGGCTACTAATTGGCCTGCCCATTCCAAGCCAAGGGTTGTGCTATGTGACTTGAGCGAAGGCTCTAGGTTTCATGGTTTCTAGAGTGGAGGGAACTGTGTGAGGCTAGTTTCACAGAGCAGCGACTACCTCCCGCCCCTGGCAATGGAAGGATTACGGGTTGATGCTTACCTGTGCCCAACAAGACCCGTTGAGTTCATCCTAAGTGAACCATCACCTTTTTTTGTTCTGGGTTTTTTTCTTTTTTGTTCTAGGTTTTTTGCTATCTATTCTTTCTCATTTCTTATTTGATCTTGTTCTGGGTTTTTGCTGTTTGGACTTTCTCATTTATTATTATTATTTGATCTGGGTTTTTTTGGGAAAATTTAAGATGCCTCCATTTGGGGTTGTGGTGTTGTGGGTGGACTTGGGTTCATGAGGGTGTGGGTAGCAGCTCGCTGTGGGTCTTGGGATTGAGATCTGTGGAGTGGTTGATTTGAATGTAATTTTTCTAGGTTTGAGAAGTCCTGAAATATATGTCTGGATTTGAAATTAGGGTTTCAAATATATGTTTGGGTTTGAGTTCATTTGTTTTTAAGTTCCTGGGATTGTATATATGCTTGATTTGAATTCATTTGTTCTAAAGTTCCTAGGATCAAATGTTGTGCTATATTTTGGGGTTGTATTTTGATAGATTTATGTTTGATGGTATTGCTTGATTTGATTTATATTAGTTTTCTGGATGCATGTTCTTCATGTTTGTGTGTGTTCTTCATGTTTGTGAATGGTGAGAAACAAATACCATATTTTAATCTTGTTTTGTTTTGTTTTGTTTTGTTTTGTTTTTTGTTTTTTTTTTTTTGTTTTTTTTTGTTTTTTTGTTTTTTTTTGTTTTGTTTTGGGAGGAGAGAGATATAAACTGGGCATAAAAAGACTTATTTACCCCTCTTTTTTAACAGAGGTGGGTTACGAAGCATAAACAGAAGTAACCTCAGGTGGGCAAAGTGTCAAAAATGAAATCATGGGTAGGCACATAGAATTAGAGGCAAACCACAGGTGGGCAAAGTGTAATTATCCCATTAGATAAAGAGCATGATAATGTGCATGACATGTCAATTGTGATAGGGTGTGTGCATATTGATAAGTGTAATTTTTACATGATTTTTATTATCCTCTTATTTATTAAAATTGTTAGTTTTTCTTTATTTCTTTTGATTTGATTTGATTTTTTTTATTTATATTTATCTATTCATTTGTGCTTTGAAGGAATGAGAAGAGTAAGGAATCAAAGGAATTTTGTACAAAATCCAAGTCCAATTCAGATTAGGATTCCAGCCTGCACATCAGTTAGTATTTTCAGCATAACTTTGAGCTCAGATATCCAATCGAGATGATTCAAGTTGGGCTGGAAATTTAACTTAAAGGGCTACAACTTTGTAGTTTACCAAAAGTCCGAATTCTGACATTAAATGGGCCAAAATCGTCGGTTAAGTGAAGCCTAAAAATCTGAGATTTTCTTCAAACGGGAATAGGATTCCTTGACCTATTTAAAGGCTCTTTAGGGTAAAAAGAAAAGAAAAGGAGAGAAAACCTGAGAGGAAAAGGGGGTTGCCGCATTGAAGATTTTTCTTTTAGGAGTCTTTCTGAAGAGGAGGATCTGAGGGCAAAGGCGAGAGTTTCATGTTGATCAACCATCAGATGAAAGACATAAGTTTTATTTGTTTTCTTTTCAGTTTTATTATGAACTAAATTTTATTTTCTAGAGCGTTGATGTAGTCTAGCAATGAACACACAATTTATATTCTGAATTATTTTATTTTTAATATTTCCATGATTGAGTGTTTAATTCTTATTCTTAATGCTTACTATTTTTTACGAATTATGGTTTGATCAATTGAATTACAATGAGACCGAGAGGTGATTTGTTATTTAGTTCTAGAATTAAACACCATTAGTTGAGCGAAAGTAGAGATGCTTTACCGCGACTAGTGTGATTTTTCAAAAAATTCAAAGTACGTAATGAGTCTCCAATTAATTAAATTCACATAGAGATATGGAATTGTTAGTTGAAGATATTTTTAATATTATTCGAGAGAAGATATTGAATACTTAAGGAATTTTTAATCATCAACGGGAGATTATTAGAATTTAATAATTAGGAAGAATAAATTGTGTGGGATTTGTTAGGTGAAATCAACTGCTCTAGATCCATTCTTATCATATTTTTACACTTTTAGATTTTACGCTTTGTTAATTTTTTATTCATAGATTTATTTTTATTAAATAGTTTAATTTAATTCAAATAGTAGAACGTTCCATCTATTTTCGATTTTCCAAATAGTACTTAATTTAGTAAATTTCGGTATTCAATAACATAGTTAATCCCTGTGGGTTCGACATTCGTTTTCTAAAAACACTTTACTACTTGTTACGATTCTGTGCGCTTGCAGATTATTTTACGCGAACACATATGTGCAATGCATGAGCAAAGCATGAACAAGCACCCATGGGGCAAAGTGTGTAAAACACACAAGCAATGATAGAAACATGTTACAATTAAGTAAACATGGCAATCCCCAAAGTTTGGTACTCATTGGAGTCCAAACGAGTGCAAAAATGCCTAAGGAGTATTTTATCAAACACTTAGCATGCATGAACTAACCCTATATGACGAACAATGCATGAACATAATTAAATAAATGTTTAAAATGCCATATGGGCCAACATAATCATTAACAAACAAAATGAGACTAAGCCCAAACAATAAAAATGAAAATTTTTGCAAGATAATAAGTTTTCCTAACCCAACACAAAAATAAACCCAACCTTAAGTTTTAAGAAATCTAAAACTTAAACTAAGGATTTGAAAGATGAAAAAGGTTAGAAATTACCTTAGAGAAGTCCATGAAGCAAAATCCAAGCAATAGTGGTTGAGTTTTGAAGAAAAATTGAGTTTTGGTGGATGGGAGATGCGGAGAGCAAAAAGACAAGTGTTTTGAAAACTAAATTTTTGAGCCCTTTAAAAACTGTCTTTTTTTACATTTTGCAAGTCATTGACTTGTGAACTAGTCATGAGCCTACTCGCGAAGTGTGCAGATGCACAGGGCAGAATTTCGCGAGTCAAGTCTGAGTCACGAAGCACTCGTAAGGGAGCTGTGAAACTCTCCGCTTGAAATTTTTAAAATTGGAATTCCTTAAAAATCTCTCGACTTGAAACCACTAGTGAAAGTAGTCGTGAAACGGCCAAACACAAAGTGTTTCAACACAAATAATTTGACATTTTTAGTAAAATTTTCAACATCAAAGTGACAAAAATCACTTCCAGAAACAAATAAAATACTCAATTTTATTTATTATTATTATTATTTTTGGGTTTGATCATCAAATAATTGAGCATACACACATTACATTTGAACTTGTACAATTACACAAATGAAATAAATATTCATTGAACATTAGACTTGTATTTTGTGTGTGGGTACCAAGTATGAATTAGTCTATAGTCTAGTATGAAGTTTCAATGATTAATTCAATCAAGTTATACACAAATAACACGAAGTCAAGCGACCTATCTTACTAGTAGAAATGAACATATATGACTCCTCACCAAAGTGTTTAAAATGATTGAAAGTTTTTCATTTGGCTTCCATTTTTCATACTTTTTGATCAATACAACTCAACTTTTGAGCAGTGATGCCATGAAATTTTTGATATTTCTTTGAAGAATAAGCCTTTGGCTTAGGCATCATACATTTTGAATACAATTTTGCTCTACCTTTTCCTAGTCTAACTAGTTTTCGAAGTAAGGCCTTTTCAGCTTTCTCCTTTTAGAGATTGACGTTTGAAGAGTTATTTGACATAAAAATAAATGTGAGGAAATATATAGAATCAAGTCTATGCATGTATTAAATCAATCAAGACTATTGGCTAGTCATTCATGACAATCAAACATAAATTTCTAGATTTCACTCATAATTTATATGTGCATACATAACAAGTTAAACTCGTAAATACACTACGCTATTAGTACAAAGGTACTAGGCCAAAATCACATTTGATATGACATAAAACAAGCGATCAAACCTTTTGGGATTTAAAAAAAAAAACTTTTTATGAGTTTTTGGATTTTTACTCACTCAAAACAAAACAATAAAGTAAGATCAACAATCAAAACAACCTATTAAAAAAAAAGCATTAAAAGAAACATGCTAGAGAAGAAGCATTGAAGTAAGAAGAGTGCACATGGCATTATGCATGATACTATGACTCTAAGGCCCCGTTTGGTAGAATGGTTTAACAACATGTTTTAGTTTTTAAACAGCATTACACGCATTTTCATACACTTTTTTACTCATGCATATTTCAAAAAAATACAAACAACGTTACTAGAACAATATTGCCAAACGACTCTTAAGATATTTGAAGTGTTAATGCATGGACATAGTGGATGAATCATGCATGAGTATTCTTCTTCACTCATACCACATGGGTGATTTGGGTGAGATCCTTAGATGGAGGGGTACGACTAACTTAACTTTTAAACCATGGAATGAAGCTAAGTAGACATGATGAGATGTTTTTAAGTATTTCCATGACATCTCCAATGAGTTGACCATCATTTTCTCCCTTAGCTTACTTTCCTCTTGGCATTCTTCTTTCATTTTCTTGAGCATGCAGAGAGTTAGCCCTTTTGAGAGCATGAAGCTTGAAACAATTTGGTCTTGTGTGCCCTCGAATACCACTATAGTGACAAAAATGTTTCACTTGAGGTCTCCTTTGACTCTTAGGCATTCACTTTCCTTTTACCTTTGATTTTGGCTTAATGCCCTTTTTCTCAATGATATGGATCTCAATTTTGGGCTTTTCTACAACCCTTGTGAATGTTCAAAATGTGTATAAAACACATATGAACGTTTAGACCCCCAAATTATAAATTACCAATTCAAGCTTATTATCAAATAATGTATGTGCGGAACATGAAAATAAGTTACAATAGAATTGAAAAACAATTTAAACCAAATAAAATCACAATCACAACAGAAATTAAATGGTAAAGATTAAAGGAAGATAGATGCAAACACAAGTACAACGCAGCGATGTGTTATCGAAGAGGAAATCGAAATCCTCAGTGTAAAACCTTTCTGCTGCCCTCCAAGCGGTTAATAATCCACTAAAGGATGAAGTTGGAATATATGAATAGGAGAAGACCCTCCAAGCCTAATCTACCCAGTGTACCTAAGCCCTCCAAGCTTCTTGCTTCAATGAGGTTTCGCCGAACATTTGTCTTCTTTAGCTTACTAGATTTTGCTATAGCCCATAGCATCAACAAATATTAATTGGTCCCTTTCTAACTGCTTCCCAAGTATCAAACAGCCTCCTCACAAATATGGGTATGGTAAGAAAATGATTTGGTTAAGTGTACCTCTCAAGGATGTAACAATAGAGAGGGTGAGAGTAGAGGAATTTGGCGATAACAAAGATGAAGATTGTGGATGAGTCAATCTTTTTTTTCTCTAGGGTTTCTCTCTCAAAATTCTCTCCAGAAGCTGTCTACATTTCTTGGGTATAAGGGGTATTTATACTAGTGCGTGTTTGGAATGCGAAAAATCAGTTTTTTCCCAAATAGAGTAGTTTGGCGACTTGGCCTCGTGATTGGACTGAGTCATGAGTTCAAGCTGCAAGGTAACAGCCTGGCCAGCCTGGAACTTTTGTCCTATAGTGCAACAGCTGGCGTGACTCTTTATCTTTCCTACATGTTTCACTCATATGCCAACTTTGGCGACTTGCAAGCCGTGAGCTAATCGCGAGATCTAGTCACGAGGCCCTGTTTTCAGTGCACACTTTTGAGCTTTTCTTCACGCTCTCTCACACACTATCTTTACATGATTCTCACATAAATACAGGGTTTCTAAATGTTGAATTACAAGCAAATTTGGTATGGAATAAAGCCAATAAGATGGTTAATTAAATTCAACCTTACAATCTCCCCCTTTGGTTATTTTGTGATAAAATCCTAAAACAAACTCTAGACTTAACATGTGAGTTGGGAATAGTTGAACATAACTCATTTATACCTAACTCTAGAATTTGTGTAGCTTTTGAACCATAAGTACACGTATCTCCTAAAACACAACAACACAACATGATCATTGTATGCAGAAAACTTGCAATGCATATGGAGCAAGCACAATGCGATCAAGCAATATAGATTAAAGCAATAAAGCATGGCTTAACCAAAAAGGAATAATCACTATAAATAATGACCACAATGCTTATTCACACAAGGAATGAACATCTGGAGATGCAAGCTAATAAGCTTAATGCAAAATATCATTTGCATGTCCAACACTCAACCAATGCAACAATGCAAGAAAATTGCATTAAGGATATACAATCCAACAAAGGGCACAAGAGTGATGTACTTAAAGAAAATACATAACATTTAACAACAAGTACTAGATTACAAAGCATGGGTGCAAAATAAAATATATTTATCTCTTTCTCTCTCTCCCCTTATCATATCATTCCCCCTATCATGAATCATAGGAGTTATGATGAACTTGGAACATATATACTTGTAACTTGAAAAACCTGCACAGAACACATTAGACACTCAAGATAAAGTAAGTAATAAAAAGACAAGTATAATATAACAAGTAAATTGCGATCAGGTAAACATGATGTGAAACATATGAGCAACTTGATCACACACCAAAACAGTCATAAAGAAATAACTACAATGATCACATAGTAAAGCAAATGATCATTCGAACATGCATTCAAAAGAGCACAATAGCATAAGGATGTATACATGTCCAACACACATACGATGTAGTGAGAACAACAAAGCATAGATACTAAATATAATTCAAAGCACCATAAAGCAAACAAGAAAACAACCATAAAGAAAAAACAAACAAAACAAAGTTTTCTTATTAACACAATATCTTTTCCCCCTTGGTATATGTATCTCCTCTATGGAATATCTCTCCCCCTACAAATGTGCACGAAAAATAGAATTTCTCTCCCTAAGAATGTGCATAAAAGTCATATATAAATGACAAAAACTCTCCGGTATACTCTTTAGAGTATACTCTTCCCCTTTTTGTCACGAATAGACAAAGGGTTAAGGAGAAACGAGGGCAAGAGATGAATGTATGAATAACGATAATGATGCATGAGGAAAAAATGAATAATTTTTGAAAATTACCTTGAAAATAACCTTCAAAAAGAAAAACACATGATTTTCGTGACTGTCTTGAGTCACGAACAAGTCGCCAATGCAAGTCGCCAAAAACTCTTGTGACAAAATTTTGAAAAATTATCCAAGTATTTTTCACAACTAGAAGGTCCACCCGCGAGGTAGTTGTGAAGGGAGTCGCGAAACTTTCTGAGTACACCTCGCGACTGGAGCTTCCACTCGCGAACAAGTCGGCAAACTGAGGCACGAGAAATCTAAAAACCCAGATTTTTGAAAAAAATTCTAAGTCTTTTTTGTGATTGGGACTTTGACCTGCCAGTGCGTCGTGAAAACCTTTTGAGTAAACTCGTGACTAGGGCATGTGACAGGCTTAACCCGCGAGGCAAGTCGCTAGAACAGGGTTGCATAGTTTTTGAAAATTTGACTTTTTTTTTTTTTTTAAAAACCAAAATACTTTCCAAAAACAATTAAAACACTTAAAAATCTTTTTGTGTTTGATCAATATATAATTGAGCATGTGCAACATATTTAATCAAATACAATCACACAAATGAATAAGACATTCACTGAACATAGACGTGTGATGTGTGTGGGTACCAAAGATGAGATAGTTTTTAGTTTAATGTGAAACTTCAATGATCAATTCAACCAAGGCATACACAATTAGCACAAGAAAAAGAGATATATCTCAATTATAAAAATATGCATATATGACCTTCCACAAAACTTGATAACATAACTTTGAAACTTTTCATTTGGCTCCATATACATCATATCATTTGATCTTTTTAAATCAATACATCTCATTTTGAGATTGATGCTTGAAATTTTTGATATTTCAATTTGATGAACAAGCTTTTGGCTTTTTGGGCACTATACATTTTCATAAAAGTCGCTTTCCCTTTTTCCTAGTCAAATACTAGTATGTGCGACGGCTTTTGCAGCTCATTATCTCTTTTTATTTTGAGATCTACATTTGTTGAGCTTTTTAAGCAAAAAAAATAAAAATAAAAATAAAATGTGAGAAGATATATAGGCATAGGTCTATGCAAGTTTCAAGATCAACAAAACCATTGACTAATTATTCATGAAAAGTTTAAAGATCTATTTACAATAGTCATATAGATTTCAAGATTTTTCCCATAATGATATGAGTGCATTGAGAATAAGCTATGCTCGTAAATGCACAAAGCCATTAGCACAAAAGTACGAGGCAAAATATGCTTGTGACAAAACACAATAATGTCAATCAAATTTTTTGGATTTTCTACTTTTTATGTGTTTTTGGATTTTTGACACAAAAGTAAGAAAGAATTGATCAAAAACCAATGTAAAAACATTCAAAGCAAGAAAGGATAACAAACACAAATTTGTTAAAAACATGCTAGAGATATAACACAAAGTACACAACCAATCAATCTCACAAAAACATAGGAAGTATTAATGCATGGACATATTGTAATGCTTATGCATGTTTACTCTTCTTCACCCACATGACACATGCATTTGGGGTGATATCCTTATAGGATTGGGTACTTGGCTTACGATTCTCAAACCTGAGGGTGAAGTTTGTCAAACCAGAGGTGATGGTATCTATCATCTTCATTAAATCCCCAATATTGGAATCAGCTTCTCTCCCTTTCAATTGCTTAAAGTTCCCTTTGGCATTTCTTTGTCTACTTTGCATTTGATAGCTGCCATTCTTTAATGCCCAAAGCTTGAAGCAATTAGGTCTAGTGTGACCTTGGATTCCACAATGGTGACACCAATGTTGAGTTTTCGGTCCTCTTTATGACTTTGGAAGAGATTTTCCTTTTGCCTTGTGTGTAACCATTGCTGGGTTTGGAGGCTTTGTTAAAACCCGTATTGTTGGGTTTGGAGGATTTGTTAAAACCCGTTGAGTAATCATTTTTGGCTTCTCCTCGAACTTCACTTTCTCAATGGCTGAAGTTGTTGCCATTGGTTCTTTTGCTTTTACAAACTTCATCTCCTTAGATACAATGTTGCTTGAACTAGCCTCCCTATTGTATCTTAAGCCACTCTTATCAGAAAAGGGTTTTTGTTGTGCAAACACTTCATCAAGCTTTTTGGAGGAAACCCACTCTATTTTAGCATTATCCTGAATCACCTCAAGCTCAAAGAATTTGATCTTTGAATAGGCTTCGGTTAACTCTCCGTTTAGCGTCTCAACTTCACACCTAGCCTTCTTATATCGCACCAGAAGACTCTTATAATCTTGCTCTGCTCTCTTCATTTTCTTAATGGCTGCTTTAGCTGCTCTTACATATTCACCAGTCTTCTCAAGGAGGGAATTGTAGGTTTCTTGCAGTCCCATTGTTCTTTCATCTTCCTCAACATCAGATTCCTCTACAATCCCCATCGACTCTATGTCAGTGTGCTCACCAAGCTCTTCCACTAACAAACCTCCAATCATCTGAAGATTGTATGGGAGCAATGGTCATAAATGCGAAGTAGTTTCCTTCTTCATCACTACTTTCTTCTAAGTCTGAATTAGAGGAGTCTGAGTCACTAAGAGTAGTGGCATACACTTTACCTTTCCTTCTCAAATAGTTGAAACACTCCTTTTTGAGATATCCATGACCATTGCATTCATAGAATGTCATTCCTTGAGAAGATTGAGAGCCTTTCCCATCTTTCTTCTTGAAATCCTTTTTCTCCTTTCCGAAACTTGGGAATTTTCCTTACTCAACAAATTTTCCATTCTTCTTGAACTTCAAGAACTTTCAAAAATTCTTCACAAGATATGCCACATCTTTATCGACAACATCCTTATCCGATGATTCGTGAGCTTCTACCCTCTCATTAATTGTCTTAAGAGTAAGAGATTTGCTATTTCTTTGTGATGTCAATGACAGCTCATATGTTTGAAGTGAGCCAACTAGTTCTTGAACTTTGATATCATCAAGGTCCTTTCTCTATTCAATTGCTGTAACCTTTGCATGGAAGCTCTCCGGCAATGATCGAAAGATTTTCCTCACTATCTTTGAGTCCTCCGTCTTCTCACCCAAGTTGAACTTGCCAACAACCACCTCTTTCAGCTTGCTATAAAATGAGTTGAATGACTCATCTTCACTCATTTTTAGTTCTTCAAATTGAGTGGTTAGCATTTACAACTTAGCATCCTTCACCTTTTTCGTGCCTTCATAGGTGGTCTCCAATATCTCACACGCCTCCTTGGTAACTGTTATGTGAGAAATCCTATGAAACTCATCTGGAGAAACACCAAAGTGGATTTACATTTAAAACTTTACTATCAGCGTTAGTTGTCGCAAGAGCTACCTTATCCCAAGTGAATTTAGCAGCCTCCGGCCTAGTCCATCCTTCTTCTATAGCATCCTAAACAGTATCATCAATTGAACATAAGAATGCCCTCATCCAGACTTTTCAAAAGACATAGTTGCTACCATCAAAATATGGTGGAACATTTAAAGCTTGAGACCGGTCCATCTCAAACGGGGTCAAGGATAGCACTAAGGTAATTAAACCACAGCAAGTGCACCCGCTCTGATACCAATTGAATGTTCAAAATGTGTATAGAACACCTATAAATGTTTAGACCCCCAAATTACAAATTACCAACTTAAACTTACTATCAAAAAATGTATATGCGAAACATGAAAATAAGTTACAACAGAATTGATAAATAATCTAAATCAAATAAAATCACAACCACAATAGAAATTAAATGGCAAAAATTAAGGGAAAAGAGATGCAAATACAAAGACAACATAGCGACGTGTTATAGAAGAGGAAACCAAAGTTCTCGACGTAAAACATTTCCGCCACCCTCCAAGCAATCAATAATCCACTAAAGAATGAAGTTGGGATACATGAATATCAGAAGACTGTCCAAGCCTAATCTACCCAGTGTACCGAAGCTCTCCAAGGTTTTTTCTCTAACGAGGTTACGCCGAACCTTTGTCTTTTTTAACTTATTGGATTTCGCTATAACCCATAACATCAACCAGTATTGTTAGGACATATATGTTTTAACTTGTTTAAGAACATATGTCACTTAGTTATGTAAATTGGCTAATCCTTTGACAAAACGCACTTTGCTTGTAATTGGGTAGTTCTAGGTGTTTTTAATACTTCAAGAAACAATGTTTCAAGATCAAGCGTTGAAGTCATCAAGTCTGTCCAAGAGAAAGCAAGTTGAAGTGCAAAATTTATAAATCTCGACACCTCTCGACAGCTACCTCGACACCTGCTATCTGTCGAGCTTTAAAAAGTCAGATTTCCAATCTGATTTTCTTGGGATCCGTGAATATGTTTTTGGGCCTTCTTTTCTTCTTTCCCTAAACATATAAAATGATTATTTTAAGAGCCGTTTTGGGTGACACAAGTTGCATTATCATTGAGCAATCTCATTTTAAGCAAATTGTGATCAACAGACGAAGTTCTTGACCTAGTTCATCTTCCATCAAGAAGTTGCTGTGTATTTGCACCATAGGGTTTTGTAACCAAGCATCTTCCTGCTATTCATCAGAAAGGATGATCTGAAGAACTTTGCAGCCAACCATTCTTTATCAGTTGGTGTTCTGAAGTCGCGTACTTGGATCCGCACATTGGTTAGTCACGTACTTGGGAGCCGTGCATCAAAGGTGGAGACTGTCACTACAGATCAAGTCCAATTGGGTATTGGGGTAAGGGTTCAACTGTAGGTTGGTAAAGTACTTGGGATTCCTTTACTTGTAACCGCTTGATTTGATAATAGTGGAGTTTCGGGAGTGGTGACCTGAAAATCACCCGGTGGGGTTTTTTGCCATTAGGGTTTTCCCCATTCGTAAACAAATCACTGTGTTATTTATTTTCCGCTGCATATTTAGTTGATTGGTGATTTGTTTGTGCTTTCATAAAATTGCATGATTAATTGATTAATTAATTACTTGGCTAAATTAATTAATTAGGGTTAATCACAAGGGGTCATTCATATTGTGACCTATCAAGTGGTATCAGAGCAGACACACTCTGATTAGGTTTTAATCTTTGCTGTGTTTGATCCATTGACCCCTGTTTGTCATGGCTATAACTGGTTTGAAAAGATCCTTGTTTTCAAATACATCTTATTTTTCTAATCACTATTTGTTTGAGTGTCTCAGAAAACACAAGTCTAAAAGTTATTTGAATTCCTTTACAATGACTAATGGAAAGGATCTCAGTTTGGCTAAAAGGAAACTAGACTGTCTCAGAGTAAAAATGTGCAAAGGAGTTCGGCTGAGAATAGTAAAAGTTAAAGGCCTAGCTCATCAAAGGCAGTTGAGTGAAAGAACCATTCCCTCTGATTTGTCATCCAAGCATGAAGTGTGTTTCATGATGAAGTCTGCCTTCAAAGTAATGGATATATGTCTATGGTATCTTGACAGTGGTTGCTCAAGACATATGACTGGTGACCGATCTCTCTTCAAGATCTTTGAGCCAAAAAGGGGTGGCAATGTGACTTTCGGTGATGGAAGCAAGTCACAAATTAAGGGGAAAGGAATCATATCTTTACTAGGACTGCCCGACATCGCAAATGTTCTGTATGTAGAAGGTCTAAGGGTTAACCTATTGAGCATAAGTCAGATATGTGATCAAGACTTCATGGTGCTGTTCTCAAAGGGAAAGTGTCTTGTCATGAATGAGTCTGGAAAGAAGCTTATCAGTGGGGTTCACACTCTGGACAACTGCTATGGATTGGTTCCTAATGCCGATGTAGTGTGCAATAGCATTCGTTTGTCAAATGAAGAACTATGGCATAAACGAATGGGACATGCTAGTTACAAGCATCTATCCATTGTATCTAAGCATGAATCTGTCTTGGGAATACCGAAGCTCAGCAGACTGAACAATGTAGTGTGTGGACCATGTCAACTTGGGAAACAGACAAAAGCTAAGCATCCGAGCACTCAGACTTCAACTACTTCCAGACCATTGGAGCTCTTGCACCTAGATCTTATGGGTCCAAACAGAACCGAGTCTCTTGGTGGAAAAAGGTACATCATGGTTGTGGTAGACGACTTCACTAGATACACTTGGGTCATCTTACTTCGATCCAAGTCTGATGCTCCTGAGCACATTGAGGCTTTATGCACAAGACTACAAAATGAGAAGAGCTTAAAGATTGATAGAATTCGAAGTGACCATGGTAAAGAATTTGAAAACTCATACATGGAGTCTTTTTGCACAAGATCAGGTATATCTCAAGAGTTCTCTGCTCCTATTACTCCTCAGCAAAATGGTGTGGTAGAAAGAAAGAACAGAGTTATTCAAGAGATGGCCAGAGCCATGTTGCATAACAAAAATGTGGCTCGAAACTTATGGGGAGAAGCCGTAAACACTGCCTGTCATACGATAAATAGGGTGTACTTCAGACCCGGTACCAAAAAGACCCCCTATGAGTTGTGGAAAGGAAGAAAGCCTAATGTGAAGTATTTCAGGATATTTGGAAGCACTTGCTTCATCCTTAAGGATAGAGAGAATGTGGGAAAATTTGACTCTCGAAGTGATGAAGGCATATTTCTGGGATACTCATCCACAAGCAAGGCTTATCGGGTATTCAACAAGAGAACTCTGAAAGTAATGGAAACAATAAATGTGGTTATTGATGAGTCTTCAGATTCCGGCACTGAGAAAGGCATTGAGGAACTCTCTAAAGAAATTCTTCCTCCTGAGCCTAATGAAGTTCAAGACATTGTTGAATCAGAACCTGTGTCTCCAAGTACTCCTAGTATTGTGGAAAACTCTACAGATGCTCCTACTTCACCAGATTCTGTGTCTCATGAAGAAAAAGGACCCTCCTCTAGAATCAAATTAAATCATCCTCCTGAAGATATTGTGGGAAACATGAATGAACTCACACTAAGGAAACGTACAGTTAACAAATGTGTTGCTAACTTTGTGTCTTATTCCTGTTATTTGTCACAGGTTGAACCCAAGAAAGTTGAGGAAGCACTACAAGATGAAAGTTGGGTAGAAGCAATGCATGATGAACTACTCCAGTTTCAGAGGAATGATGTTTGGACTCTAGTACCCAGACCAGAAGGTGAGCACATCATCGGTACAAAGTGGATATTCCGCAACAAGACTGATGAAGAAGGCAATGTGATTCGCAACAAGGCCCGTCTTGTAGCTCAAGGATACTCGCAAATGGAGGGAGTAGACTATGATGAAACATTTGCCCCAGTTGCCCGAATGGAGTCAATCAGAATTCTGCTTGCCCTAGCATGTCAGCTGAATTTCAAACTCTATCAGATGGATGTAAAGACTGCATTCTTGAATGGGTTACTCAAAGAGGATGTCTATGTGGCTCAACCAAAAGGATTCATTGATCCACACTTCCCAGATCATGTGCTATACCTTAAAAAGGCACTTTATGGGTTGAAGCAAGCTCCAAGAGCGTGGTATGATAGACTCACACAATATCTGGTGTCACATGGGTTCACAAGAGGAAAGGCTGATCAAACTCTCTTCATCAAAAGGGAAGACGACGAGTTGATAGTTGCTCAAGTCTATGTTGATGATATCATCTTTGGGTCGACTAAGGATGAATTTGCTCATGACTTCTCAAAACTCATGCAAGCCGAGTTCGAGATGAGCATGATTGGAGAACTGACTCACTTCCTAGGATTACAGATTCGTCAACAAGATTCAGGTATATTTCTTTCTCAATCTAAATATGCTAAAAATCTTGTGAAAAAGTTTGGTTTGGAATCTGCTAGTTCTGTTAGAACCCCTATGAGCCCTAATGTGAAACTCACTGTAGACTTGTTAGGTAAGAGTGTTGACCCCTCTCTTTATAGAGGTATGATAGGTAGTCTTCTTTACCTCACTGCCAGTAGACCTGACATTAGTTACAGTGTAGGAGTGTGTGCTAGATATCAAGCTAATCCTAAGGAATCCCACATGACCGCTTTAAAAAGAATCATAAAGTACGTCAATACCACTGCTGAGTTTGGTGTGTGGTATAGCAAGGACACTAATGGTGTCTTAGCTGGGTACTCTGATGCTGATTGGGCTGGTAATGCTGATGATAGAAAGAGTACTTCGGGGGGTTGTTTTTATGTGGGTAACAATCTTGTCTCTTGGATGAGCAAAAAGCAGAACTCCATCTCATTATCCACTGCGGAAGCTGAATACATTGCTGCTGGTAGTTGCTGCACACAACTCCTCTGGATGCAAAAACTCCTTCATGATTATGGTATTAGTCAAGAGCATCTCACTATCTATTGTGACAATACCAGTGCCATTAATCTCTCTAAGAACCCGGTTCAACATTCTCGAACCAAACACATAGAGATTCGACATCACTTCATTAGGGAGCTTGTCGAAAATGGTACTCTCACTCTTGAATTTATTCACACTGATGATCAGAAGGCTGACCTGTTTACCAAACCTCTTGATAGCAAACGTTTTGAATTCCTTCGTCAAAACATTGGTGTCATCTCCATGGATTGATATCCTTCTCTTGCCCCTCTTCTTCATGCATATGCATCTAGTTTTTGCATTATTTTGTTTAACATGTTTTGTGTGTTTACTTTCAGTTTTGTTTATTTTGTTTTTAAAATAAAAAAAAAAAATTGAAAAATCAGAAAAATACAAAAACAGTGTGTGTTATGTGTACTTTGGTACTTGTGTACCTTGGATGGCCAATGAAACAAAGTTTTCTAAACTTTGTATCTCTTGTAGCTTAGATGAGCATCTCTATGCACAACTAAGCAAGTGAGCTTTGTGGCTCTTGTTTGTGATGAGTAAGATTAGGTTATCTCTTAAAACTTAACACTCATATCACTCTTTTTGACGGGTAGGACTAGAAAATCCTAAGAGAAAGGCATAAATAACCATCTCACCACTGGTGCCCGCCAATCATAATATGACACCTGTATGCTTCGGCATAGCAAAAGTGCAGTGTCAAAGACATTCGTATGCTTCGGCATAGCAAAAGTGCGATGTCAAATGCTTAACATCTTGGGTATTTCTTTTCTCTCTTTTATATACCCATGTATGATATGCTAAAATAAAAGAAAACATGCAAAGAAAATAAAAAGCAAAAAGATTAAAAATGCTTTATATATGGTTGCAAGCATGTATTCTAGGAGATGTGGGAGTTATAGGATGTACCTCGAAGGTGATAGTCCCCATCAAACAGTTATGATTGTGTGTGAGTTAAAAGTTATTTTCTCATATCTCAGATCGTCATAACATTTATACACATATGCAATCTTGCGATGTTTTTCACACACAACACGCAATATTCTTTGCTACTTTTGATACATGTGGAGGTACAATGTGATTTGGCCATCACAAAGGTTTTACATATGCTAATGTATGCTCACTAAACTGTCATAACTTGTTTTTGAAATATAAAATTGGTTAGACTTGTTTAGTGTGTGTGTGTGTTTTGCATGATCCTTGTGCTTATTTTCTTGTTGAGAGATGTTTTTGAGAGGTTTATAAGTTGAGTGGATCTTTGGTTAAGATGTGTGTTGGATTGCATTCATGTTTGTGTTTTTCCTTCCTCGAAAAACTGGTTTTTACTATTGGCTCGACACCTTCCTTGACACCTCCTCGATACCTGTCATCTGTCGAGCTTCTCAAGTTGTTTTTTATCGCAATCTCGATACCTCTTCGACACCTGATGGATCGATCGAGAAAATCTCTGTCCCCTCGATAGATACTCGACACCTGATGGATCGATCGGGATTCACTTATGCTGTTGAGTCTTCTTTCTCGACACCTGTCTCGATACCTTGTGGATCAATCGAGATTTCTTCTGTCCTCTTGACAGCTTCTCGATACCTTGTCAATCGATCGAGCTTCTTGATTCTGCATTTGGCCTTGATCCTCGATACCTCTCGATACCTTTATCTGTCGAAGGAAATTTCCTCGATACCTTCCTCGATACCTCTCGACACCTCAGCTGTCGAGAATTACTGAGGTGCCTATTTAAGTGCAGATCGCGATTTTTCCTCATTTCTCTCGATCTCACTCGATCTATCCGTGGCTTTTCATCTTCCAGACTTGATTTTCTCACTCAATCTTCAACCTCACTTGGATCTTGCTCATTCCTTGCTTCAATCTCTTGGTAAGATCACTTTTCCCTTTCTTTTTCATGCATTTCATGTTTGAAAACCTAATTTTTGGGATTTTTCATAAAAATTGGGGGTTTTTCAAAATTGTTGAGTTTTTCTTCAAATTTTGGTTTGGGTTTGCACTTAGATGATTTCAAAATGTCATACATTGCATTTCATTTGCATTATAATGATATTTACATGCATTTAGATGTGTGCTTTATGAGTGTGTGCTGCTAGGATTGGATTGGGTTGAGCCCATGATGTTTTTTTCTTTTGCATGTCACATGCTCATGCATTCCCATGCATACGTACTTGTTGTTCAACATATTTGATATACTTGAACTGTGTTGGGATTTTTCTGATTGTCTCCCTCTCTATCTTTTTCTCATTCTTTTACATTAGTCATGTCTATGGCACCCAAACGTAAATCTACTCCTGCTCGAAACCCTCTGCATTTTGGAGCTTCTACTTCCTCAGATACTACTCCCTTTAACATTCGGTTCCGTGATGGAGATGCTCATAAGGCATTTTCGGAGAACTTTTCTAAATGAGGTGTTCATTCGGAACGCTACGTTATTCTGGCGGACTTCGCCGATACTGACCTTCCCTCTGTCATTAACAGTAGGGGATGGGGGTCACTGTGTGATATCCTGGTCACTTGTCCTCTCGTGCTGATACAGGAGTTCTACTCCAATATGCACGGGATTCATCTTTCAGTACCTCATTTTGTTACTCGCGTTCGAGGTATGCGCATTCCTGTCACACCACAACTTGTTGCGGATGTGCTTAGAGTACCTAGGATAGAGTTTCCAGATTACCCCTCTTGTGAGCGTCTGAGGACTATGTCCAAAGATGAGCTCATATCTGCTTTTTGTGAGCGCCCTGCTGATTGGGGTGAGCATCAGTTCACATCATGTCGGCCTTTTGCTAAAGGTCCTAGATTCATTAACATGGTGATGACTTTTGTTCTCCATCCTCTTTCTCACTATAACTCTATCACAGAGCCTCGTGCTCGATTTTTGCTTTCCTTGCTTGAGCATCTTACTATAGACTTCCCTTCTCACTTCATCCGATCTATCATAGAGGTCTATCTTGATTCAGCGTCCTGTGATAAGCTCATCTTTCCTTCTGCTATCACGCGTATTCTACGTCACTTTTCTGTTCCCTTTCCTGTGTCCGACCACTTCACACACATATCTGCCATAGACGCCGCTACCGTAAATCGTAGTGAGGCGCAGTTCAGGTCGAGACAGCCAGGTGCCACTCCTCCCTCCCGTTCGGCGCCGCCCAGATCCACTCCTTCTACATCTGCTCCTTCTTCCTCTTCGAGCGATGTCTCCCTTGGTGATATTATGGCACAGCTGCAGCGCATGGACACTCGTCTTGATACACTCTCTGCTGAGTTGTATCAGGTGAATGTTCGTGTGGGTTGTATTGCACGACGACAGGCGATCATGGGTAGATTTGCTCCAGAGACTACTCCTTCACCATCTACTCCAGCAGCGTCAGAGTCTGAGGATTATGAGGATGATGAGGATGATGATGATGATGATGATGGGGATGCTAGCTCTGCCGATGAAATGTCTACATGACACTCTACCCTTTGTCACTCGTGACAAAAAGGGGGAGTAGTTTTGGGCTATGAGAGTAGTCATCTTAGGGGGAGAGTTAGTATATAGGGACATTTTTGATAGGGGGAGTGTTATCATATTTTTGAGGGATGTAGTGAGGCTATATGTATTTTTTCTTATCTCTTAGATACATTGGTCTTGTATATGAGGTCCTTTGACCATTTTTACATACATTGTACTTATCTTATCTCTTATATATTTTGATGTATGTTTCTTTCACCTCTCTCTTCATGTGTTGTTTCTTTTCTATCTTCATACACATATTCTTTATACTTGTATGCAATCTATTTATTTCTGTTTCACATAAGATGCCTTGCTGAGTTTTGTTTAAAGTGTTTTAGAAATACAGGTTGTCAAAGTCTACTTATCATAAGCTCTCTTCTTGCAAAGTTTTTCAAGAGTTTGTGTTAGGATAGATTTTATTGTATTCAACAAGTGAATATGAGTTGAGTGATTTATGACTTCTCTCATATGCTCATTTGTTTGTTGTGGTTTTGTCACGGATTGCCAAAGAGGGAGATTGTTAGGACATATATGTTTTAACTTGTTTAAAAACATATGTCACTTAGTTATGTAAATTGACTAATCCTTTGACAAAACGCACTTTGCTTGTAATTGGGTAGTTCTAGGTGTTTTTAATACTTCAAGAAACAATGTTTCAAGATCAAGCGTTGAAGTCATCAAGTCTGTCCAAGAGAAAGCAAGTTGAAATGCAAAATTTATAAATCTCGACACCTCTCGACAGCTACCTCGACACCTGCTATCTGTCGAGATTTAAAAAGTCAGATTTCCAATATGATTTTCTTGGGATCCGTGAATATGTTTTTGGGCCTTCTTTTCTTCTAACCCTAAACATATAAAAGGATTATTTTAAGAGCCGTTTTGGGTGACACAAGTTGCATTATCATTGAGCAATCTCTATTTAAGCAAATTGTGATCAACAGACGAAGTTCTTGACCTAGTTCATCTTCCATCAAGAAGTTGCTGTGTATTTGCATCATAGGGTTTTGTAACCAAGCATCTTCCTACTATTCATCAGAAAGGATGATCTGAAGAACTTTGCAGCCAACCATTCTTCATCAGTTGGTGTTCTGAAGTCGCGTACTTGGATCCGCGCATTGGTTAGTCACGTACTTGAGAGCCGTGCATCAAAGGTGGAGACTGTCATTACAGATCAAGTCCAATTGGGTATTGGGGTAAGGGTTCAACTGTAGGTTGGTAAGGTACTTGGGATTCCTTTACTTGTAACCGCTTGATTTGATAATAGTGGAGTTTCGGGAGTGGTGACCTGAAAATCACCCGGTGGGGTTTTTTGCCATTAGGGTTTTCCCCATTCGTAAACAAATCATCATGTTATTTATTTTCTGCTGCATATTTAGTTGATTGGTGATTTGTTTGTGCTTTCATAAAATTGCATGATTAATTAATTACTTGGCTAAATTAATTAATTAGGGTTAATCACAAGGGGTCATTCATATTGTGACCTATCAAGTATCAATTGGTCATTTCCTAATTGCTTCCCAAGTACCAAACAACCTCCTCACATATATGGGTATGGTGAAAATGATTTGGCTAAGTGTATCTCTCAGGGATGTAACAATGGAGATGGTGAGAGTAGAGGAATTTGGAGATAATAAAGATGAAGATTGTAGATGAGTCAATCTTTAGGGTTTCTCTTTCAAAATTCCCTCTGGAAGCTCTTTACATTTCGTGGGTATAAGGGGTATTTATACTAGTGTGTGTTTGGAATACGAAAAGTCAGTTTTCCCAAACAGAGTGGTCTGGTGACTTGGCCTCGCAATTGGACTGAGTCGCGAGTTCAAGCTGCGAGCTAACGACCTGGCCAGCCTGAAACTTTTTTCCTGTAGTGCAACAGCTGGTGTGATTCTTTAGCTCCCTTGCATGCTTCACACGTGTGCCAGTTTTGGCGACTTGCAAGCCGCGAGCCATTCGTGAGGCCTTGTTTCAGTGCACACTTTTGAGCTTTTCTTCACACTCTCTCATACACTACCCTTACATGATTCCCACCTAAATACAGGGTTTCTAAATGCTGAATTACAAGCAAATTGACATAGAATAAAGCCAACAAAATGGTTGATAAAATTCAACCTTACACTTCGCCAATATGAACTTCATCTTCCTTCTTGGTTCTGCATTTGAACTTAATTCACCGGTGTAACCTTGTCTGGTTTTGTCTGTGAAAGGCTTTTGAGACAAAAGAACATTATTAAGCTTCTTGGTTGTGATGCGCTCTACTTTAACATTAGGTTGAATCACTTCAAGTTCGAGAAACTTGATCTTTGAGTAAGCATTCAACAGTTCCTCTTTTAATTCTTCAACTTCACATTTGGCATCCTTGAGTTGTGCAAGAGTGGATTTATGGTCTTCTTCAATTCTCTTTATCTTCTTGACTGAACTCTTAGCAACTTTGGTATACTTTCCACAATCCTTAAGCAATGCTTCATAAACATCTTGAAGTTTTTTATCATCTTCATTAAGGTACACTTCCACATCATCCGAAACTTCATCTTCTTCAACATTGGTGTGTACACCGAGTTCTTTAACCAATTCACTCAATTCATCTTTTGAATCAACCAAGGTAATTGCCATAAACACAGAGTAGTTACTATCACCATCACATCCTTCTTTAAAATCTAAATTTGAGCTCTCTGAATCACTAAGGGTAGTTGTTAGCACCTTACCTTTTCCTCTCAAATAGTTCGGACACTCCTTCTTTAAATGCGTGATGACTCTCTTACATCCTTCTTCTTGATGTCATTCTTGTCATTCTTGAAGGATGATAAGTTTCCTTTGCCAAATGATTTCCCGTTGTTCTTTATTTTTAGAAATTTGTGGAAGTTCTTTACAAGATGAGCCACTTCTTTCTCAACATCATCCTCATCCGAGGAATCACTAGTTCTCTCATTTATAATTTTGAGAGCAAGTGATTTGCTAGACTTGTGAGAGGGCAAGCCGAGCTCATAAGTTTGAAGAGAACCGACAAGATCTTGGATTTTGATCTCATTCAAGTCTTTATTCTCCTCAATGGTAGTAACTTTGGCTTGGAAGCTTTCAGGTAAGGATCTTAAGACTTTCCTTACAACTTTGGCATCCTCAATCTTTTCTCCAAAATTGAGCTTGGCAATGACAATCTCATTGAGTCTACCATAGAATGAGTCAAACGACTCATCTTCACTTCCTTAAACCAAGTAGGGAGTTTGCAATTTGGTGTCCTTGACCTTCTTGGTTCCCTCATATGTAGTCTTGAGAATTTTCCATGCCTCTTTAGTGGTCTTTACATAAGAGATCTTGTGAAATTCATTAGTTGAAACACCATAAAAAATTTCATTAATAGCTTTGCTATTGGCATTTGCCAATGCAAGGGCAGCCTTGTCCCACTCAGACTTGGGTGTTGTTGGTCTCACCCAACCATTTTCAATAGGGTCCTAAACGGTCTCATCAATAGTACATAGAAAAGCATGCATACATACTTTCCAAAATGCATAGTTATTCCCATCAAAGAAATGGGGTGTGTTGAGGGTTTGAGATCTATTCATCTCAAATGGAGTTTAGGATCACACAAGGATAACGAAATCCAAAAAGTGAACCTGCTTTGATACCAATTGAAAGCTCAATTAGTGTAGAAATACTAATGCTTGTTTAGACTCTTAATTTTAAATTACGACTTAATTACTTTTACTCTAACTTAACTAAGTGTGAAACAAGAGTAAAAGATGTGCAATAAATTAGAACACTACCCTAAGGCATAAGCAAGTACGATAAGCGATAACTGTAACGTTTAAAGAGTAGAGAAGAGAGATGCAAACACAAGATAATACTAACATGTGTTATCAAAGAGGAAATCGAAGTACTCGGCGAAAAACCTTTCTGCAGCCCTCCAAGCCGAAATTGATCCAATAGTGAATAAGTTGGAGTATATGAATATCAAAAAGACCCTTTAAGCTTAATCAATCCAATGTACTTGAGCCTTCCAAGCTCCAACTACCAATGGATTTCTCAGAGTCTTGTCCTCACTAGTTATCTCAATCCCGCAATTTCGCTTGATTGCGTCAGCCAATCAGTGGCTTCTTCCAATGCTTCCCATATGCACCAAAACTTCTCTTAACACTCAGAATGGATGAGGTAAGTGTTTGGGCTAAAGAATCTCTTAAAGATGTATAAATGGAGAGGTAGGAGTAAAGGAAACTTTAGAAAAATGGTGTAGATGATTGTGGGTAAACAATCTCTAACTCTTAAGTGTTTGGCTAGAGTTTTCTCTCTCAAAAGTTCTTTGTAAAAACTCCATGTTCTTTTTTACAATTTCGTGGGTAATAAGAGTTTATAATGTATTGGTAAAGGGATGTGAAAAGACACAATCAAAATAATTAGGCAGAGAATTTCGTGGGTCACTCGCGACTTGGACAGAGTCACGAATGACTCGTGAAATCCAGCATATCAAAAACTCTTCAAATTTTAACATGTGCTTCTCATGTGGCCTCTTTCATGGGTTGGCACTCGTGAGCCAGTCACAACCTAGTTACAAAATCTTCATCTTCACAGAATCTTCACCAAACTCTCTTACACACAACCCTTACATTGAATCCCACAAAAATACAGGGAAATGTTTGAATATAATTACAGTCAATTTTGACATGAAATTAAAGCCAATATTAAATATAGTTGTAAATCACAACTTTATAGTATTATACATGGGCTATAAGATAATTTTGTATAAATATTTCAAAATGACCAACCCCATTGTATTATAATGGACTGTAGGTTTTAATTAGCTCTTAACTTGTAAATTTTATTGTCGTACAATAAGGGATATGAGTTTGAATTCTGCATACATAAATTTTTTTAAAAAAATTGGTCTTAATGTGATTATAAAGGAGCCTTATCATAGAGCATGCACCATAAATATCTTTTGGATTTATCAATGAAGAAAAAAAAATTACTAGACAAAATATTTTGTAAAGTTGTGATTTACAATTATGTTATATGTTAGCTTTATTCCATAACAAAAAGTGTTGTAATTACATTAATTTATTTCCTTGTATTTTGTGGGATTTTATTATATTGAATTTAGTATTAAGTTGGTGAAGAATCGAGTATGAAATAAAGATCAGTGCAGTTTCACGACTAGCTTGCAAGAAGTTCGAGAGTAAAGGTTCTCACGAAAAGGCCATGTGATAAGCACATGCTGGAAGTTGAAAAGTCAAGTATCAGGCTACATTTCGTGAGTACTTTGCGAGACAGGCCATCTCGCGAGGTACCTGCAAAACTCTCTACTTAGAGGATTTTAAGTGTAACTCTTTTACCTTTCACCCATAGTATATATACCCTCATTACCTATAAAAGTAAAGGAGGATATATTCAGAGAGAAAAACCTAAATAGGTTTCTACAACATAACACACCCACTTTTTAGAGAGAGAGCTACTCATCCTTAGTGAGAAAATTATTGTAGCATTTTCTCCTTCTTTCTCCTAGTGCTATACATTGAGAGAAAATTTATACCTAAACACAACCCACACCTATTCAGAGTGTAAAGAGTGTTTTGGAATTTGAGAATTTTTGGGGATTTGCCAAAAGAAGTCGGTGAGGCTTGGCAGATGCAATTGGACGGTATTGCGGGATCCGGAAAGCTAGTGAAGACAAGACTTCAAGAAGTCCGTTAGTAGCAAGAGCTTGGAAGGCTCAAGTACATTGGGTAGACTAAGTTTGGAGGATCTTTTGTTATTTATGTAATCCAACTTATTCACTAGTGGATCGTGATAGGCCAAAAATGTATTGACCTATTGTGATAAATTAACTAATTAATTAGCCAAGTGAATTAATTAAGTTAGCTAACATCTAATATGCGTGGTAGTACAAACAAATCACCAACTAAGTTAATATGCAGCGGAAAATAAAGTTGACACGATGATTTGTTTACGAATGGGGAAAACCTCCAAGGCAAAAATCCCACCGGGTGATTTTAAGGTTACCACACCCGAGAATCTACTATTATCACAATAAGCGGTTACAAGTAAAGGAATCCCAGTACCTTATACCAACCTACAGTTGAACCCTTACCCCAATACGTGACTAACCAATTGATGAACGGATTCAAGTACGTGACTAATCACCAACTTGAGAAGGATGTTGGCTGCAAAGTTCTTCAGTTCATCAACATGATGAAGATCATGAAGTTTCTTAGTTATAAAACCTTGTGGCGTACAAATGCAGTAACTTTTTGGAGAGAAAGATGAACTTGGGAAAATTGTTTTCGGTCATAATATACTTGTGAAAAACCTTTGCATTAAGTTGTACTCACTTGCATCAGTTGTGATGGCCCTTAAAATAATCCTTATATATGTTTAGGGTTGTGAGAAAAGAAAGCCTAAATATATATACACGGATTGGAGTGAAATCAGATCTGAAAATTTGATTTTCTTAAATCTCGATAGATAGGGTATCTATCGAGTAGCTATCAAGCATCAGGAAAAAGCTGTCTTTTTAAACCTCAATAGTTGCTATCTGTCGAGTTAGCTGTCGAGTTTTAAAATCTAGCACTTCTTTACCTGTTTCTTGGACAGACTTGCATGACTTTAATACTTGAACTTGAAACCTTGTTCCTTGAAGTATTAAACATATCCTATATCTACCCAATTACAAGCAAAGTGTGTTTTGTCAAAAGATTAGCCAATTCTACATTGACATATGTTCTTAATATGATTCGCATATGTCTTAACAATCCTCCCCGTTGGCAATCCGTGACAAAACCACACCAAACAAATGAACATATGAGAGAAGTCATAAATCACTCTACTTATACTCACTTGTTGAATATAATAAAATCTATCCTAACACAAACTCTTGAAAAATTTTGTAAGAAGAGAGTTCATGTCAAGAAAGACTTTGACAACCTGTATTTCTAAAATACTTTAAACAAAACTCATCATGGCATCTTAGTGTGAAACAGAAATATAAAAGATTGCATACAATTAATAAGAACCATGTGCATAAAGAGAGAAAAGAAATAACACATGAAGAGATAGGTGAATAAACATACATCAACATATATATATATATATATATAAAGATAAGTATAATGTATGTCAAATGGTCACAAGACCAGTATACATGAGGTAAAAGTAAAAGAAAGAAAAGAAAAATGCATAATAACCTCAGTATATCCCTCATAAACAAAAACACTATCCCTAACAAAATATCTATATCTAGTACTAATTCTCCCCCTAAGAACATGACTACTCTCATACCCAAAACTACTTGCCATTTTTGTCACGAATGAAAAAGAGCAAGTAACTCAAGCAGTCATCATGTCGTCACTAGAAGAGGTAGCATCCTCATCCTCATCATCATCATTATCGTCAGAGTCACCATCATCGTCCTCGTCCTCAGATGCCTCTAGAGAAGGAGAGAGAGATGCCACGAAACCACCATGGCGAGCCTGCCGTCTGACAATACGGCCGACATGGGTGTTCACCTGACATAACTTATCACTAAATGTGTTAAGGCGAGCATTCATGCGCTGAAATTGCACCATGATAGCCTCGAGGGTCACACCACCTGCCAATGAAGAAGGAGCAAATGTAGAAGGAGCAAAAGAAGCTGAAGGAGTCGCCGTCTTAGTCCGTGGCTGCTTCAGTCGAAGCTGGGCCTCGCTCTGTCTAATGATAGCAGCATCAATGGCACATATAGCAGAGAAGTGTGTAGACTTTGGATAAAAGACAGAAAAGTGGCGGAGAATCCACATGATAGCTGAAGGAAAAAAGAGCTTATAACTAGTCGTCGTATCCCTATAGACATTCATAAAGGATAGAATGAAGTGAGAGGAAAAATTTATAGTGAGTCCTTCAAGAAGGGATAACAAAAATCGGGCACGAAGCTCAATAATGGAGTTATAGTGAGACAAAGAATGAAGAACGAATGTCATCACCATGTTAAGGAATCTCGGACCTTTTGTAAAGCCCGAGTAAAAGGCATTTTGATGGTTATCCCAAGATGAAGGTGTCTCACAGAAGCGAGACGAGAGTTCGTCTTTGGACACAATCCTAAGACGCTCATAGCCGGGTAGTCAGCAAACTCTACCCTTGGTATGTGTAGTACCTCGGATATAAGATCTGGAGTGACTACAATGTGAGCACCTTAAACGTGAGTGATAAAATGAGGTACAGAATAGTCAAATCTGTGTATATTGGAGTAAAATTTCTATATGATCATGGAAGGATAAGTGATCGGGATGCCACACAGTGTTTCCCAACCCTTACTATAGATGATAGTGGGAAGGTTAGTATTGGAAAAGTTTGATAGAATGACTTGGCATTCTGAATGAATGCCGCGTAGTGAAAAGTTCTCCAAAAAGTCCTTACAAACTTTATCATCACGGAACCGGTCGTGAGAAGGTGAAGAGTCAGCAAAGGGAGAAGAAGAAGATGCCCTAGAAAGAAAGAGAGAGAAAGAAACATGCAAAAAAGCACTGACATGGATCAATATCAAAATAGAAATAAATGAAAGTACGTATGCATGAAAAATGCATGAACATGTGACATGCGAAAGGAAAAACATCATGGGCTTAGCCTAATCCAATCCTTCCAGCACACATCATTTCAACATATTAAGCACACATCTAAAATGCATGAATCATTGTTAAAATGCAAATGTGATCCAATGTATGATGATTTAAACTCATTTAAACAAAACCCATCCCAAAAATTTTGTAAAAACCTCATCAATTTTGAAAAACCTCAAAAACTTTTCAAAACCCAAAAATCTAGGTCTAATGCGTGAAATGCATGAAGAATGAAGGATTAAGGACCCTTACCAGAGAGAAACACTTGATCTAGGCCGAAATCTAAGTGGGGAAGGTGAAGAGGTTGAGTGTGAAGTGTTTAGGAGAGAAATGAAAGAGTTTCTGTTGAGAGTGATTGGTGAGAAATGAAGAAAAATCGCCTTGGCACTATATATAGACAAATACGCAACTCGATGGATCGGCAGGTATTGAGAGGTGTCGAGAATTAAAAATAGCCAGATGGAGCTATCGAGGAGCTATTGAAAGGTACATAGCAATTTGACTTCGATGGATCGAGCAGCTATCGAGCCTGATTCTCAAAAACCTCAATGGATCGAAATTGCAATAACAACTATCGAGAAAAGAAGCTCAAGAAGCTCGATAGATAGCCTAGTTGTCAAAAGGTGTCGAGATTGCTTAAAAACAGTTTTTCAAAGAAAATAAAAATACAGACATGAATGCAATCAAACATGACTCAACCAAAGATCCAAACAATTTTTTAAGCTCTCAAAAATATCTCTCAACAAGAAAAATGTTAAGCATTTAGATCCAAAACACACACACACACACACACACACACACACACACTAAAACAAGTCTAACCAATTTTATATTTCAAAAACAAGTCAAGACAGTTTAGTGAGTATACATTAACATATAAATTCCTTGAGATGGCCAAATTACATTCTACCTGCACATGTATCAAGAGTAGCAAAGAATATTACGTGTTGTGTAAAAAACATTGCAAGATTGCGTAAGTGTCTACATGTTATGACGATTTGAGATATGAGAAAATCACTTTAACTCACACACAATCATAATTGTTTGATGAGGACTATCACCTTCGAGGTACATTCTATAACTCCTACATCTCTTAAAAGACATGCTTGCAATCATATATAAAGCATTTTGATTCTCTTTACTTTTATTTCTCTTTGCATATTTTTCTTTTAAGCAAACTATGCATGAGCATATAAGAGAGGAAAGAAATACCTAATTATGTTAAGCTTTTGACATTGCACTTTTTCTATGCCACATCATACAGATGTCATTTCATGATTAGCAGGCAATAGTGATGAGATGGTTATTTATGCCTTTCTCGTAGAATTTTCTAGTCCTTCCCGTAAAAAAGAGTGATATGAGTGTTAAGTACAAGAGAGACTTAATCTTACTCATCACAAATATGAGCCACAAAGCTCACTTACTTAGTTGTGCATAGAGATATTCATCTAAGCTGCAAATGACACAAAGTTTAGAAAATTTTGTTTCAATGACCATCCAAGGTACACAAGTATCAATGTACACAAAACACACACTCTTTTTGTATTTTTCTGATTTTTCAAATTTTATTTTTTATTTATGAAAGGAAAAGTAAAACAAAATTGAAAATAAATAACAAAAACATGTTAAACAAAGCAAATCATAAAACTAGATGCAAATGCATGAGAGATGAGGATAAGAAAAGGAGATCAGTCCATAGAGATAACACCAATGTTTTGGCGAAGGAATTCAAACCATTTGCTATCAAGATGTTTGGTGAACAAATCAGCCTTTTGATTATTAGTGTGAATGAATTCAAGAATGAGAATGCCATCTTCGACAAGCTCCCGAATGAAGTGATGTCGAATCTCTATGTATTTAGTTTGAGAATGTTGAACCGGATTCTTAGAGATGTTGATGGCATTAGTATTGTCACAGTAGATGGTAAGATGTTCTTGAAGAATACCATAATCAAGGAGAAGTTTTTGCATCTATACAAGTTGGGTGTAACAGCTACCGATAGCGATGTATTAAGCCTTTACAGTGGATAATGAGATGGAATTCTGCTTTTTACTCATCTAGGAGACAAGATTATTACCCACATAAAAACAACCCCCTAAATTACTCTTTCTATCATTAGCATTCCCAACCTTGTCTGTGTCAGATATCTAGTTAAGACATCATTTGTATCCTTACTATACCACATACCAAAGTCAGCAATGGTTTTGGTATATTTTATGATTTTTTTCAAAGCAATCATATAAGACTTTTTGGGATTAGCCTAATATATAGTACACACTCCCACACTATAACTAATGTCAGGTCTACTAGTAGTAAGGTAAAGAAAACTACCTATCATGCTTCTATATAGGGATGAATCAACACTTTTCCTCAACAAGTCAATATTGAGTTTAATATTTGAGCTCATAAGGGTTCTAATAGAACTAGCAGATTCCAAGCCAAACTTTTCCACAAGATTTCTGTCATATTTAGATTGAGATAGGAATATACCTGACTCTTACTAGAGGATTTGCAACCCAAGGAAGTGATTCAACTCTCCAATCATGCTCATCTCGAACTCGATTTGCATAAGCTTAGAGAAGCTATGTGTAAGTTCATCCTTAGTTGACCCAAAGATGATATCACCAACATAGACTTAAGCAACTATCAACTCGCCGTCTTCCTTTTTGATGAAAAGAGTTTGATAAGTTTTTCCTTTTATGAACCCATGTGACACCAAGTATTGTGTGAGCTGAGCATACCAAGCTCTAGGGGCTTGCTTTAAGCCATAGAGTGCCTTTTTGAGGTACAACACATGATCCATAAAGTGTGGATCAATGATTCCTTTTGGTTGAGCCACATAGACATCTTCTTTAAGGAACCCATTCAAGAAAGCGGTCTTGACATCTATCTAGTAAAGCTTGAACTTCAAATGGCACGCTAGGGTTAGGAGAATCCTGATGGAC
This sequence comes from Quercus suber, assembly GCF_002906115.3. Taxonomy (NCBI): domain Eukaryota; kingdom Viridiplantae; phylum Streptophyta; class Magnoliopsida; order Fagales; family Fagaceae; genus Quercus; species Quercus suber. Next base: position 297,309 of record NW_027069701.1, on the reverse strand, counting down.
TCCATACGGGCTACTAGAGCAAATGTCTCATCATAGCCCACTCCTTCCATTTGAGAGTATCATTGAGTTACAAGACGAGCCTTGTTGCAGATCACATTACCCTCCTCATTAGTCTTATTGTAGAATATCCACTTTGTGCCGATGATGTGCTCACCTTCTGGTCTAAGTACTAGAGTCCAAACATTATTTATTTGAAATTGAAGTAGTTCATTATGCATAGCTTCAACTTAGCTTTCATCCTGAAGAGCTTCCTTAACCTTGGTGGGTTCACCCTGTGACAAATAATAAGAATAATACATAAATTTAACAACACATTTATCAACTATACGCTTCCTTAGTGTAAGTTCATTCATGTTTCCCACAATAACTTCAGGAGGATGATTCAACTTATTCCTGGAAGAAAGTCCTTTCTCTTTATGGGATTTAGAATCAAGTGAGGTAGGCATGTCTGCTGAACCTTTGACAACACTAGGAGTGGCGGAAGTACTTGGAGATGTGGGCTCTTGATCAACGAGTTCTTAAACATCCTTGAGCTCGGGAGGAAGAATTTCTTTGGGGATCTCCTCACTAATTTTCTCTGAAATTTCATCAATAACAACATTAACAGTTTTCATCACTTTCTTGGTTCTTTTGTTGTATACCCGATAAGCCTTGCTCGTAGAGGAGTATTCCAGAAATATTCCTTCATCGCTTCGGGAGTAAAATTTTTCCACATTCTCTCTATCCTTGAGAATGAAACAAGTACTTCTGAAGATTTTGAAATACTTAACATTTAGTTTCCTTTCATTCCATAACTCATAGGGAGTCTTCTTGGTATCGGGTCTGAAGTACACCTGTTAATCGTATAACATGCAGTATTGATGGCTCCTCCCCACAAGTTTCTAGCCACATCCTTGTTGTGTAGCATGGCTTTAGCCATCTCTTGAATAACCATGCTCTTTCTTTCTATTACACAATTTTGCTGAGGAGTAATAAGAGCAGAGAATTCTTGAGATATACCTGATCTAGTGCAAAAGGACTCCATGTATGAGTTCTTAAATTATTTACCATGATCACTTCAAATTTGATCAATCTTTAAGCTCTTCTAATTTTGTAATCTTGTGCAAAAAGCTTCAATGTGCTCAGGCATATTTGACTTGGATCTTAGAAGAATGACCCAAGTGTACCTAGTAAAGTCATCTACCACAACCATAATGTATCTCTTTCCACTAAGAGACTTGGTTCTAGTTGGACCCATGAGATCTAGATGTAGTAGCTCTAATAGTCTAGATGTAGCGGATGTCTGAGTGCCAGGATGTTTGGCTTTCCTCTGTTTTCTAAGCTGACACAGTCCACACACCACATTGTTCACTCTACTGAGCTTTGGTATCCCCAAGACTGATTCATGCTTAGAAATAATTGAAAGATGTTTGTAACTAGCATGTCCTATCATTTGGTGCCATAGATATTCATTTGGCAAATGAATGCTATTGCACATAATGTCAGTATCAGGGACTAAACTATAGCAAGCGTCTAGAGTGCAAACATTGCTTATGAGTTTCTCTCCAGACTCATCCAAGACAAAGCATTTCCCTTTTGAGAATAGCACCATAAATTCTCGATTACATATTTGACTTATGCTCAACAGGTTCACTCTTAGACCTTCTACATATAGAACATTTGCAATGTTTGGCAGTTCATATAAAGAGATGATTCCCTTTCCTTTAATTTGGATTTGCTCCCATCACTGAAAGTGACATTACCACATTTCTTAGACTCAAACACCTTAAAGAGAGATCGGTCTCCAGTCATGTGTCTTGAGCAGCTGTTGTCAAGGTACTATAAACACGTGTCTATAACCTTAAATGCGGGTTTCATCATAAAACACACCTCATACGTAGATGACAAATTAGTAGGAATGATGTTTTCTCTCAACTACCATTTATGAACAAAGTTTTTAACTTTTACTCTTCTTAGTCGAACTCCTTTGCACATGTTCATCATGAGACAGTCTAGTTTCTTTTTTGTTATGCTAAAATCTTTTCTAATGACCATTATGATGGATTTCAATTAACTTTTAGACTTGCATTTTTTGATACACTTAATCAAGTAGAAATTAGAAAAACAAGATGTATTTGAAAACAAAGATCTTTTCATGCCAGTTAACAGCCATGACAATAGGGGTCAATGGATCACATAGTAATGATTAACCTTAATCAGAGTGTGCATACTTTGATACCACTTAATAGGTCAAGAATGTATTGTACCCTGATAGGACAAAAATGTATTGACCAATTGTGATGAATTAATTGATTAATTAGCCAAATTTATTTATTAATTAAATTAACATGCAAGATGCGTGGTAGCACAAACAAATCACCAATTAAACTAAGTATGCAACGTAAATTAAATTGACATGGTGATTTGTTTACGAAAGGAAAAAATCTACACGACAAAAACTCCACTAGGTGATTTTAAAGTCACTACTCCCGAGAATCTATAATTATCAAAACAAGCGGTTACAAGTAAAGGAATCACAATACCTTATACCTATCTACAGTTGAACTCTTACCCCAATACCCAATTGGACTTATTTAGTAGTGACAATCTCTCCTTTTCAATGCACGTCACCCAATAGGTGACTAACCAATTGCGTGGATCCTAGTACGCGACTTGATCACCAACTTGAGAATGATGTTAGCTGCAAAGTTCTTCAGTTCATCACACGATAAAGATCATGAAGTTGCTTGGTCAATAAAACCCTTCAGTGTAAAAACACAACAGCTTCTTGAAGAGGAAGAAGAACTAGGGCAAACTAGGTTTCCGGTTACACTTTTTTTCACTTGTGAAATTGTTCTCTTGTGCAACTGTGTGTCACCTTCTACGGCCCTTAAAATAATCCTTATATATTTTTAGGGTTGTGAGAAAAGAAAGCCCAAACATACATTCACAGATTGGATGAAAATCAACTTGAAAAACTGAATTTCATAAACCTTGATAGATGGCCATCTATCGAGATAGCTATCGAGCCATAGGCTTCAGCAGCTTTTAAACCTTGATAGATGCTAGTTGTCGAGTTTTAAAATCTGGCACTTCATCACTTGATTCTTGGACAGACTTGCATGGCTTTTACACTTGAACTTGAAACCTTATTTCTTGAAGTATTAAACATATCATAGATTTACCAAATTACAAGTAAAGTGCGTTTTGTCAAAAGATTATCCAATTACATAAAATAGTGACATATATTCCTTAACATTGAATCACATATGTTCTAATAGACCACTTATGATAAATTAACCAATTAATTAAGTAAAGTGGATTAATTAAGTTAATTAACATGCAATATGTGTGGTAGCACAAATAAATTACAAACAAAATTAATATGCAGCAAAAAATAAAGTTGACGCGGTGATTTTTTTACAAATGGGGAAAACCTCTAAGGCAAAAACCCCAACTCTTGAGAATCCATTATTATCACAACAAGCGGTTACAAGTAAAGGATTCTCAGTATTTTATACCAACCTACAGTTGAACCCTTACCCTAATACTCAATTGGACTTGTTCTGTAGTGACAATATCTTCTTTTAATGCATGGCTCCCAGCACATAACTAATCAATCTATGCACAGATCCAAGTACATGACTAAACTTGAGAAGGATGTTCGCTGCAAAGTTCTTTAGTTCATCAACATAATGAAGATCACGAAACTTTTTGGTTACAAAACCTTACGGCGTACAAATACAGCAACTTCTTGGAGAGACAGATGACCTAGGGCAAATTGTCTCCGATCACAATATGCTTGTGAAAAACCTTTGTATGAAGTTGCACTCACTTGCATCAGCTGTGATGGCCCTTAAAATAATCCTTATATATGTTTAGGGCTATCGAGCAGCTGTCGAGCATAGGACAAAAGCTGCATTTTTAAATCTCGATAGATGCTATCTGTCGAGCTAGTTGTCAAGTTTTAAAATCTAGCACTTCTTCACTTGTTTCCTAGACAGACTTGCATGACTTTAACACTTGAATTTGAAACCTTGTTCCTTGAAGTATTAAACACATCCTAGACCTATTCGATTACAAGAAAAGTGTGCTTTGTTAAAGGATTAGCCAATTCTACATTGACTTATGTTCTTAACATAATTCACATATGTCCTATCAGATCGATTTCAACTTGGAGGGTTGCAAAGAGGTTTTTCACCGAGTTTTTTGATTTTCTCTTTGATAACATGTCTTGGAATTATCTTGTATTTGCATCTCTCTTCCTTTACTCTTTAAGCTTTATATTTATTGTTACTTATTTGCTTATGGCTTAGAGAGTAGATCTAGTGATTGCGCTTCATTTACTCTTGTTTTGTACTTAGATATAAGTTAGAGTAAAAACAATTAAGCTGTAATTTTAAAATTGGGGTCTAAAAAAGCTCGGGTGTTTTAGCACAAATCTTAGCTTTCATGTGGCATCAGAGTGGGTACACTTATTTTGGTTTAATTACTTAAGTATTATCCTTGACCCTTGTGTTTATTGCCATGGATAGTGCTTTGTATATTTTATGAATGTTGTTGATTATAACATGCCATGCGTTTATGAAAATGCCTATATGAGTATTAAACCTCATAATTGTGATGACAAGTTCCATGAATCTTTGGGTGTTGTTAATATTCTAAATGTCAAACTCTTGAAGAAAAAGGCTAAGAAGTTTTATGAGAATTTGAGCAAGGTTGTTTTGTAAAAAGAATGATTTGATTGCTAAGCTCAATGAATCCAAAAAATTGGTTGAAAAGTATAAGAAACTTGCTGAACATTCTTTTGAAAAATTTGTTAGGTTCTAAGGTCTTAGGATTTTATGTATTTAGAACTCTAATTTGTAATGTTGGCAAACCATGATCAAAACATTGTATTTAGTCTTATTTAGACTTGCTCAAAGTTGGTTTAATATTGTAAAGTTGGAATCGAGTGGCTGCAGAAGTACTTGGGACTCTCGGCCTGGCTCGATCGATCGAAGAATAGACTCGATCGATCGAAAATCGCACAGGTTGAATTTCTACAGAATTTCCAACTCAGCCCTACTTCATTAAACGTTTAGGGTTTTATGTTTTTACCCTAGGTATATAAACAAAACCCTAGCCACGTTTTTGTAGGTTGTCCATATTGTATTGTTGCTCATACGTTGCTGTTTTGTGTGAATCTCGTGTGAGATCTTTGAGGAGCTTTCCTTTACACAAAACTTAGGGTTTTCATGGTGGAGATGATTTCAACATCTTGAAGATCAATACTGTTGCAACCATTGGAACTTAAAAGAAAAGCAAGCGGGGAGCTTGTAGCTGAATGAGGAATTCAAGAAAGAAGTAGTCCGTGGATTCGGAGCCTGCGCGTGGTCGTGTCAGGAAGTTCTACTGGTGGGTAGCATTAGGAAGTCGAGCGGGGAGCTTGTAGTCCTTTTGTACGAACTTCAATTCTTTCATAGTGAATTCAGGTTAGCCTTGAGGATCGGTGGGTCAAATCCTCCCCAGGTTTTTACCGTGTGGTTTCCTGGGTGATCATATCTTGTGTTATTTATTTTCCGCTGCTTTATATCTTGATATGATTGTTTGGATTGTTTTAACCTAGAATTGCTTAATTTGACTAAGTAACAACTTGGCTAATTAATCTAGGCTACGCAATCTGTGTGTTTAAGGGGTCTAAATTTCCATCAAGTGGTATCAGAGCCTGGTAGCTCTTTTTGTTTGAGATTTTTAATCTCTGAGCTGATCCTTGACCCCTGTTGTCATGGAGCATGGACACTCTCTGTTTGTTCCTCCTCATTTTGATGGGAACAACTATGCCTATTGGAAAGTAAGGATGAAAGCATTCCTGAAATCCATTGATGAAAGGGTTTGGAATTCCGTTGAATACGGATGGGAGAAGCCCGCTACTCCTGTGAGTGAGTGGCAAACTTCTGAAAAAGAAGCAGCAAGCTTCAATAGCAAAGCTATGAATGCTATCTTTAATGCTGTTTCTATGGAGGAATTTAAGAGAATCTCTAATGTTGAGGTTGCTCATACTGCTTGGAAAATCCTCCAAACTGTGCATGAAGGCACAAAGGCAGTTAAGATAAACAAACTGCAGCAATTAACTTCTAGGTTTGAAAACATTAGGATGTCTGATGATGAATCCTTTGATGAATTTTATGCCAAACTGAATGATATTGTTAATTCTGCTTTTAATTTGGGTGAAATCTATGATCAACCTAAGATTGTTAGGAAGATTCTTAGATCTTTAACTGAAGACTTTAGACCCAAAGTGACTGCCATAACTGAAAGCAAGGATGTGGACTCCATCCCTGTTGATGAGCTTGTAGGATCTCTTCAATCCTATGAGTCTGACCTACCTAAAGTGAACAAATCCAAATCAATGGCTCTTAAGTCAGTTGATGATGTTGATGGTGGTGGATTTGATGATGAGCTCTCTGCTACAGAGATTGCCTATCTTGCCAAAAACTTTAAGAACTTTCTTAGGAATACAAATAGAAAGGCAAGAGGTACTTACACTGCTGAACCTAGAAATTTTAGGAAGAATGATCCCACTAAGGTTAACAATTTTGAAAAACCTAGAGAAAATTCTGGTCAATCTTCTAATAACTCTTTGGGTCCTCAGTGTTTTGGCTGTCAAGGGTATGGTCATGTGAAATCTGAATGTCCTACATTCTTAAGGACTAAGGGTAAAGCTATGGCTGTAACCCTTAGTGATAATGAGGTTTCTGATGATGAGTCCGGTGGTGACGAGGATGGAAACTTCATTGCTTTCACGGCTACTGCTATAGTCAATGAAGGCATATCTGCTGAAGAGAACCCTTCTGATGGGGAACTCTCTGAAGATGCAGATCTTCAAGAGGCCTATAACAAACTTTGCAAAATTGCTGCAAAGGATGCTATGAAAGTTGATCTTGGCCTAAAGAAAATTGATTCTCTTGAGCTTGAAAAGAGAAATTTGCTTGTTAAACTGTTTGATGCAAATGAACTTTTGAATAATGTTAAATCTGAGAATATGCTTTTGCTTGATAAAGTTAGAACTTTGGAACATGATTTATCTGTTGCTAGATCTGCTAGTTCTAAACTTGATCACATGCTGAATGTTCAAAAGTATCCTTCTGATAAAACTGGGTTAGGATATGTTGAAAGCATCTTTGATACTGGACCACATTCCACTACTTTTGTTCCTTCTTCTTCTTCTGGACCTTCTGTGAGTGAGGTTGTGAGTGATACTGTCAAACCACCTGTGAGTGAGGTAGTTAAACCTGTAGAAGTTTCACCACCTAAGAAGACTAGGGTAGACTTAAGAGAATCTAAACCTAAGGAGCCTACCAAATCTAAGGACAAGATGCATGGTAAACCTGCGTGGGTTTGTCATTATTGTGGTAAGTCTGGACATATTCGTCCTAACTGTTACAAGCTTCAAGCTGATAAGAGAGCAAATAAACCAAAAGTGCCTGTGCCTCAAGCACAAGATCCTATGGCATTAATTGGTGAATTGGTAAAGGTGTTAAACCTTTATTCCAATCATGGAGTTGGGAATCACTCAAATGTGAATAAGAACTCCAATGCTCATGGTGCATCTAAAAAGTTTTGGATGCAAAAGACTCGAAATACTTGAGTCTTTCTGACATGGTCCTTGTGCTTCATTGCTCTATTCTTTTGTGACCATTGTTCTTTTTTTTTTTTTGTGTTTTCTTTGTTCTAGGACTTGCATTGCATTACATTCATGCATTTCATTCTAGGATTTATTTGTTTTCCTTTAAATAAAAAAAAAAAAAAAAAAAAAGGGAAAGAAGGAAGCAAATTTATGTTGAACATATTGTTCTTGATTTTTGAAAAACAAGGTTGGTCAATTTATTTACACATAACATGTCTTATGTACCTTGTTTAACTTGGATGAGCTTACTTTATTGCACTTTACTAGTTTGAGCTTTGTAGTGCATGTTGTGTGGGAAAGATGTTTATGGTGTTTATCACTTTGTCTTAATCTTGAAGTCACATGTTATTTGACTGTCGGACTTGATCCTTTTGAGAAAGGCATAAATAACCATCTCACCACTGTTCACTAGCCAATCATGAACACCTTAGTGCATATCATAAGATTCTGTGCTCGAGAAAGTGTAGCACATGCACAAAAAGAACATAAGGTGTAGCCTCAAAATAAATTAAAACTGGTGTGTACTATTAGGCTTGATGCCAATTCACTTAATTCAAACCGGTGTGTACTATTAGGCTGAATGCCATCTCATGCAAATAAGAGGCAAAAATACAAGAAACTTACATGATTGCAAGCTTTTGTTCTAGGAGATGTGGGAGTTATAGGATGTAACTCTTTAGGTGATAGTCTCTTTTGAATTCTATGTGATGAATTTTGTAGACTTTGTGATTGATTGCTATTCACATATCACCTCACATGTATCTCAAGTTTTTGCTAGTATCACACACGACACAAGTTACTCTTTGTTAAACACTGTACATGCTAGTGTGTGTTTTTGGTCTGACCAACCAAGTTTGAAAATATCTTGAGATTTATGCACAACATATTTGTTGCTTGAGAAAATATAATGGGAGGTTGATTGCAATTTGTTTAAGAATATTGGGTTCAAAATTTTGGGTTTTTGAAAAAGCATTCCATCTCATACTCATGCATTTTGTTTCTTCAATTTAATGCTTTGAGGAGTTATTTTCAAAATTCGGCTTGTGTCTTTCAAAAACTGTGATTTTTCCAAAATTTAGTGAGCCTCTGCCCATTTCGATCGATCCAACCTATTTTTCGATCAATCGAAAAAGTGCTCTCATTTGTCTTAAAATGACTGTGCTTTTCGATCGATCGAATGTATTTTTCGATCGATCGAATATCGTGGAAAAGCTTTTTAAAAGTTCAGTTCTGACTTTTTCAAAGGTGCTATTCAAATTTTTTTCAAACTTTTCTCTCTCTCCGCGTTGGCTAGGCTCCACACCTCAGGATTTTTGTCGTTTTCCTCCGTTGTTTTTGCAAAATCTCTCTTTCCTCAAGCCGGTAAGACTCTTTTGCCCTTCCTTTTGATGTTATTTTCATTATTTCATGCATAAATCCATGCATTTAAGGGTAATTTTCGGACTTTATTCTTTTTGGATTTTCTGTTGATTCAAACCTTATTTTATGAAATTGATCATTGGGTTTTTGTGGGGACACATTATATTAATGATCCTTGGTGGTTAATTTGATCAATTTTGTGTTTTGTGAAAAATTGAAAATTCTAGGGTTTGTTCTTGATCCGAATTGGGGCTTTTGTTAAATTGGGTAGAATTTGATGAAATTGGCTTGTTGTGTTGGTGTAATTAAGCATTATAATCTATGTGCTGTGTTTTGTAATGCTCAATTCATCAATTTGTTGCAAAATTTTCAAGTGGTTTTTCAAATTTTTGGGATTTTTGATAGAAATTCCTTGTTCAAGCCAATTTTGTCCAATTACTCTCAATTAAACTTAATTTGTCACTGCATTTAGATCATGCATCACAACATTTTATTGTTCATGCATCATATAGATTTTTGTTCTATATTATTTATTGTGCTAATTTGCAGTCTGCCCTTGGTTTTGTTTTCTCTTGTTTCTTTGTGTTTTTCTCTTTGTGTCTCTGTCCTTTCCTTAGCACTATGCCTAGGAAAACTAGAGCCCGTAGGAGTGTTCCCTCACCTTCTCCTTCACCCCCTCCATCCTTTGATAGTGAGAGGTTTCCGAGTGAGGAAAACCAAGAGACTTTTGAGAAACTGACCGTTAAGAGAAAGATTTGGGCTGAGCGTTCTGTGCTGTTAGATGAGCTTGATCCTGCCATTAGGGCAAATTTTGAGCGTCGGGGTTGGTTACCCTTGGTGGATGTTTCTGATCCTCCTCCACCTTCTGCCTTGATTAGAGAGTTCTATTCGAACATCTCTATCCGCGTCTATGATTCCAACACTCTAGTTAAGAGTTGGATACGAGGCGTAGAGTACACCATTACTCCTCGGGTAGTGGCTGATGCTCTAGGGGTACCTTTGGTCCAGCATCCTGTCTATCCTTATGATGAGTCTCCCGAGATTAGCGATGTTTTGTCATACGTCACTGGTACTACTGTCCAGTGGGGTTCTGATCCTCGGATCACTTCTGCTGAGCTCTCTGGGTTGCACTATCTGTTCTTTCGGATAGCTTGTCATTCGATCTGGCCTATTTCCCATGTTCACACCATTCCTCTTGAGAGGTGTGTTTTTCTGTACGCTCTTGTTACTGATGCTCCTATTAGTTTTCCCCATCTTTTTCTTCGTTCTTTGAACGAAGTTTATAGGAGTTCATCTACTGCTCATGCTCTTGTTCATCCTATTTTCATTCATAGGATTCTTCTCTTTCTTGGTCTTGATGACTTTCCTTCCTCTGAGCCCGTCCATGTGATAGGACCTTTAGGTGCGTCTTTTCTTAGACAGAGGGCCGCTCATCTTCGAGCTGGTTCTAAACACCCTAGATCTGAGCCCTCTAGTAGTGCACCTCCTCCTTCTTCTTCTGCAGGTATGGCTGGTGAGGATATTCCTATTCCTGTTGGTGATGATGATGCTGCTGCTGATGTTCCTCCACCTCCTTCGGCCGACTTTGATGTTCGTCGTACTTTGGAGACTGTCATGACTGTTCAGCAGGCTCATGGTCAGATTTTGGTGGACTTGCTGGATGAGATGCGTGCTCTCCGAGCTGATCTTGCGCGTCTTCATTCACCCTCACCACCTCCTTTTGATGGCGACTTGTGATTGCCCTTTGGCATTCCGTCACAAAAAGGGGGAGTGGAGTTTTGACTTGTAGTAGAGTTTTTGTAGTTAGGGGGAGATTTTTTTTGTTTTAGAGGAGGTTGTGGAGTTTTAGATTGTATCTATGTGCTTCACTTTGTATATCATTTTTGGGGATATTCATGTTAGGGGGAGTAACATTGATTGATATACATGATATTTTTTATTGATTCTTGTTGCTTTATGATTCACTGCGTATTGATTTATATTTATGACTTGTTCATTTTTATATGTCTTTATTTTGTGTTGTGTGGATCTTACAAGAATGTTATACCTGTTGTTTTACTCTTTACTGTCACACATGCGTTTATGCGTTTGTTGAGTATTTCAGGATTATACAGGTTGATTCAACTAAGCTGCTGTCTACACTTGCAACTATGGATAGTAGTTAGGCTGAATTGAATTTTATGAGCATTATCTTTGTAAAGGGCTTTTTATTTGTAAAACTTTGAGCTGTTAATTAGGGTTTTGTCACGGATTGCCAAAGGGGGAGTTTGTTAGGTTCTAAGGTCTTAGGATTTTATGTATTTAGAACTCTAATTTGTAATGTTGGCAAACCATGATCAAAACATTGTATTTAGTCTTATTTAGACTTGCTCAAAGTTGGTTTAATATTGTAAAGTTGGAATCGAGTGGCTGCAGAAGTACTTGGGACTCTCGGCCTGGCTCGATCGATCGAAGAATAGACTCGATCGATCGAAAATCGCACAGGTTGAATTTTCTGCAGAATTTCCAACTCAGCCCTACTTCATTAAACGTTTAGGGTTTTATGTTTTTACCCTAGGTATATAAATAAAACCCTAGCCACGTTTTTGAAGGTTGTCCATATTGTATTGTTGCTCATACATTGCTGTTTTGTGTGAATCTCGTGTGAGATCTTTGAGGAGCTTTCCTTTACACAAAACTTAGGGTTTTCATGGTGGAGATGATTTCAACATCTTGAAGATCATTACTGTTGCAACCATTGGAACTTAAAAGAAAAGCAAGCGGGGAGCTTGTAGCTGATTGAGGAATTCAAGAAAGAAGTAGTCCGTGGATTCGGAGCCTGCGCGTGGTCGTGTCAGGAAGTTCTACTGGTGGGTAGCATTAGGAAGTCGAGCGGGGAGCTTGTAGTCCTTTTGTACGAACTTCAATTCTTTCATAGTGAATTCAGGTTAGCCTTGAGGATCGGTGGGTCAAATCCTCCCCAGGTTTTTACCGTGTGGTTTCCTGGGTGATCATATCTTGTGTTATTTATTTTCCGCTGCATTATATCTTGATATGATTGTTTGGATTGTTTTAACCTAGAATTGCTTAATTTGACTAAGTAACAACTTGGCTAATTAATCTAGGCTACGCAATCTGTGTGTTTAAGGGGTCTAAAACCGTTCAAGTGGTATCAGAGCTGGTAGCTCTTTTTGTTTGAGATTTTTAATCTCTGAGCTGATCCTTGACCCCTGTTGTCATGGAGCATGGACACTCTCTGTTTGTTCCTCCTCATTTTGATGGGAACAACTATGCCTATTGGAAAGTAAGGATGAAAGCATTCCTGAAATCCATTGATGAAAGGGTTTGGAATTCCGTTGAATACGGATGGGAGAAGCCCGCTACTCCTGTGAGTGAGTGGCAAACTTCTGAAAAAGAAGCAGCAAGCTTCAATAGCAAAGCTATGAATGCTATCTTTAATGCTGTTTCTATGGAGGAATTTAAGAGAATCTCTAATGTTGAGGTTGCTCATACTGCTTGGAAAATCCTCCAAACTGTGCATGAAGGCACAAAGGCAGTTAAGATAAACAAACTGCAGCAATTAACTTCTAGGTTTGAAAACATTAGGATGTCTGATGATGAATCCTTTGATGAATTTTATGCCAAACTGAATGATATTGTTAATTCTGCTTTTAATTTGGGTGAAATCTATGATCAACCTAAGATTGTTAGGAAGATTCTTAGATCTTTAACTGAAGACTTTAGACCCAAAGTGACTGCCATAACTGAAAGCAAGGATGTGGACTCCATCCCTGTTGATGAGCTTGTAGGATCTCTTCAATCCTATGAGTCTGACCTACCTAAAGTGAACAAATCCAAATCAATGGCTCTTAAGTCAGTTGATGATGTTGATGGTGGTGGATTTGATGATGAGCTCTCTGCTACAGAGATTGCCTATCTTGCCAAAAACTTTAAGAACTTTCTTAGGAATACAAATAGAAAGGCAAGAGGTACTTACACTGCTGAACCTAGAAATTTTAGGAAGAATGATCCCACTAAGGTTAACAATTTTGAAAAACCTAGAGAAAATTCTGGTCAATCTTCTAATAACTCTTTGGGTCCTCAGTGTTTTGGCTGTCAAGGGTATGGTCATGTGAAATCTGAATGTCCTACATTCTTAAGGACTAAGGGTAAAGCTATGGCTGTAACCCTTAGTGATAATGAGGTTTCTGATGATGAGTCCGGTGGTGACGAGGATGGAAACTTCATTGCTTTCACGGCTACTGCTATAGTCAATGAAGGCATATCTGCTGAAGAGAACCCTTCTGATGGGGAACTCTCTGAAGATGCAGATCTTCAAGAGGCCTATAACAAACTTTGCAAAATTGCTGCAAAGGATGCTATGAAAGTTGATCTTGGCCTAAAGAAAATTGATTCTCTTGAGCTTGAAAAGAGAAATTTGCTTGTTAAACTGTTTGATGCAAATGAACTTTTGAATAATGTTAAATCTGAGAATATGCTTTTGCTTGATAAAGTTAGAACTTTGGAACATGATTTATCTGTTGCTAGATCTGCTAGTTCTAAACTTGATCACATGCTGAATGTTCAAAAGTATCCTTCTGATAAAACTGGGTTAGGATATGTTGAAAGCATCTTTGATACTGGACCACATTCCACTACTTTTGTTCCTTCTTCTTCTTCTGGACCTTCTGTGAGTGAGGTTGTGAGTGATACTGTCAAACCACCTGTGAGTGAGGTAGTTAAACCTGTAGAAGTTTCACCACCTAAGAAGACTAGGGTAGACTTAAGAGAATCTAAACCTAAGGAGCCTACCAAATCTAAGGACAAGATGCATGGTAAACCTGCGTGGGTTTGTCATTATTGTGGTAAGTCTGGACATATTCGTCCTAACTGTTACAAGCTTCAAGCTGATAAGAGAGCAAATAAACCAAAAGTGCCTGTGCCTCAAGCACAAGATCCTATGGCATTAATTGGTGAATTGGTAAAGGTGTTAAACCTTTATTCCAATCATGGAGTTGGGAATCACTCAAATGTGAATAAGAACTCCAATGCTCATGGTGCATCTAAAAAGTTTTGGATGCAAAAGACTCGAAATACTTGAGTCTTTCTGACATGGTCCTTGTGCTTCATTGCTCTATTCTTTTGTGACCATTGTTCTTTTTTTTTTTTTGTGTTTTCTTTGTTCTAGGACTTGCATTGCATTACATTCATGCATTTCATTCTAGGATTTATTTGTTTTCCTTTAAATAAAAAAAAAAAAAAAAAAAAAAAAAAAAAGGAAAAGAAGGAAGCAAAATTTATGTTGAACATAATGTTCTTGATTTTTGAAAAACAAGGTTGGTCAATTTATTTACACATAACATGTCTTATGTACCTTGTTTAGCTTGGATGAGCTTACTTTATTGCACTTTACTAGTTTGAGCTTTGTAGTGCATGTTGTGTGGGAAAGATGTTTATGGTGTTTATCACTTTGTCTTAATCTTGAAGTCACATGTTATTTGACTGTCGGACTTGATCCTTTTGAGAAAGGCATAAATAACCATCTCACCACTGTTCACTAGCCAATCATGAACACCTTAGTGCATATCATAAGATTCTGTGCTCGAGAAAGTGTAGCACATGCACAAAAAGAACATAAGGTGTAGCCTCAAAATAAATTAAAACTGGTGTGTACTATTAGGCTTGATGCCAATTCACTTAATTCAAACCGGTGTGTACTATTAGGCTGAATGCCATCTCATGCAAATAAGAGGCAAAAATACAAGAAACTTACATGATTGCAAGCTTTTGTTCTAGGAGATGTGGGAGTTATAGGATGTAACTCTTTAGGTGATAGTCTCTTTTGAATTCTATGTGATGAATTTTGTAGACTTTGTGATTGATTGCTATTCACATATCACCTCACATGTATCTCAAGTTTTTGCTAGTATCACACACGACACAAGTTACTCTTTGTTAAACACTGTACATGCTAGTGTGTGTTTTTGGTCTGACCAACCAAGTTTGAAAATATCTTGAGATTTATGCACAACATATTTGTTGCTTGAGAAAATATAATGGGAGGTTGATTGCAATTTGTTTAAGAATATTGGGTTCAAAATTTTGGGTTTTTGAAAAAGCATTCCATCTCATACTCATGCATTTTGTTTCTTCAATTTAATGCTTTGAGGAGTTATTTTCAAAATTCGGCTTGTGTCTTTCAAAAACTGTGATTTTTCCAAAATTTAGTGAGCCTCTGCCCATTTCGATCGATCCAACCTATTTTTCGATCAATCGAAAAAGTGCTCTCATTTGTCTTAAAATGACTGTGCTTTTCGATCGATCGAATGTAATTTTCGATCGATCGAATATCGTGGAAAAGTTTTTTAAAAGTTCAGTTCTGACTTTTTCAAAGGTTCTATTCAAATTTTTTTCAAACTTTTCTCTCTCTCCGCGTTGGCAAGGCTCCACACCTCAGGATTTTTGTCGTTTTCCTCCGTTGTTTTTGCAAAATCTCTCTTTCCTCAAGCCGGTAAGACTCTTTTGCCCTTCCTTTTGATGTTATTTTCATTATTTCATGCATAAATCCATGCATTTAAGGGTAATTTTCGGACTTGATTCTTTTTGGATTTTCTGTTGATTCAAACCTTATTTTATGAAATTGATCATTGGGTTTTTGTGGGGACACATTATATTAATGATCCTTGGTGGTTAATTTGATCAATTTTGTGTTTTGTGAAAAATTGAAAATTCTAGGGTTTGTTCTTGATCCGAATTGGGGCTTTTGTTAAATTGGATAGAATTTGATGAAATTGGCTTGTTGTGTTGGTGTAATTAAGCATTATAATCTATGTGCTGTGTTTTGTAATGCTTAATTCATCAATTTGTTGCAAAATTTTCAAGTGATTTTTCAAATTTTGGGATTTTTGATAGAAATTCCTTGTTCAAGCCAATTTTGTCCAATTACTCTCAATTAAACTTAATTTGTCACTGCATTTAGATCATGCATCACAACATGTTATTGTTCATGCATCATATAGATTTTTGTTCTATATTATTTATTGTGCTAATTTGCAGTCTGCCCTTGGTTTTGTTTTCTCTTGTTTCTTTGTGTTTTTCTCTTTGTGTCTCTGTCCTTTCCTTAGCACTATGCCTAGGAAAACTAGAGCCCGTAGGAGTGTTCCCTCACCTTCTCCTTCACCCCCTCCATCCTTTGATAGTGAGAGGTTTCCGAGTGAGGAAAACCAAGAGACTTTTGAGAAACTGACCGTTAAGAGAAAGATTTGGGCTGAGCGTTCTGTGCTGTTAGATGAGCTTGATCCTGCCATTAGGGCAAATTTTGAGCGTCGGGGTTGGTTACCCTTGGTGGATGTTTCTGATCCTCCTCCACCTTCTGCCTTGATTAGAGAGTTCTATTCGAACATCTCTATCCGCGTCTATGATTCCAACACTCTAGTTAAGAGTTGGATACGAGGCGTAGAGTACACCATTACTCCTCGGGTAGTGGCTGATGCTCTAGGGGTACCTTTGGTCCAGCATCCTGTCTATCCTTATGATGAGTCTCCCGAGATTAGCGATGTTTTGTCATACGTCACTGGTACTACTGTCCAGTGGGGTTCTGATCCTCGGATCACTTCTGCTGAGCTCTCTGGGTTGCACTATCTGTTCTTTCGGATAGCTTGTCATTCGATCTGGCCTATTTCCCATGTTCACACCATTCCTCTTGAGAGGTGTGTTTTTCTGTACGCTCTTGTTACTGATGCTCCTATTAGTTTTCCCCATCTTTTTCTTCGTTCTTTGAACGAAGTTTATAGGAGTTCATCTACTGCTCATGCTCTTGTTCATCCTATTTTCATTCATAGGATTCTTCTCTTTCTTGGTCTTGATGACTTTCCTTCCTCTGAGCCCGTCCATGTGATAGGACCTTTAGGTGCGTCTTTTCTTAGACAGAGGGCCGCTCATCTTCGAGCTGGTTCTAAACACCCTAGATCTGAGCCCTCTAGTAGTGCACCTCCTCCTTCTTCTTCTGCAGGTATGGCTGGTGAGGATATTCCTATTCCTGTTGGTGATGATGATGCTGCTGCTGATGTTCCTCCACCTCCTTCGGCCGACTTTGATGTTCGTCGTACTTTGGAGACTGTCATGACTGTTCAGCAGGCTCATGGTCAGATTTTGGTGGACTTGCTGGATGAGATGCGTGCTCTCCGAGCTGATCTTGCGCGTCTTCATTCACCCTCACCACCTCCTTTTGATGGCGACTTGTGATTGCCCTTTGGCATTCCGTCACAAAAAGGGGGAGTGGAGTTTTGACTTGTAGTAGAGTTTTTGTAGTTAGGGGGAGTTTTTTTTTGTTTTAGAGGAGCTTGTGGATTTTTAGATTGTATCTATGTGCTTCACTTTGTATATCATTTTTGGGGATATTCATGTTAGGGGGAGTAACATTGATTGATATACATGATATTTTTTATTGATTCTTGTTGCTTTATGATTCACTGCGTATTGATTTATATTTATGACTTGTTCATTTTTATATGTCTTTATTTTGTGTTGTGTGGATCTTACAAGAATGTTATACCTGTTGTTTTACTCTTTACTGTCACACATGCGTTTATGCGTTTGTTGAGTATTTCAGGATTATACAGGTTGATTCAACTAAGCTGCTGTCTACACTTGCAACTATGGATAGTAGTTAGGCTGAATTGAATTTTATGAGCATTATCTTTGTAAAGGGCTTTTTATTTGTAAAACTTTGAGCTGTTAATTAGGGTTTTGTCACGGATTGCCAAAGGGGGAGTTTGTTAGGTTCTAAGGTCTTAGGATTTTATGTATTTAGAACTCTAATTTGTAATGTTGGCAAACCATGATCAAAACATTGTATTTAGTCTTATTTAGACTTGCTCAAAGTTGGTTTAATATTGTAAAGTTGGAATCGAGTGGCTGCAGAAGTACTTGGGACTCTCGGCCTGGCTCGATCGATCGAAGAATAGACTCGATCGATCGAAAATCGCACAGGTTGAATTTTCTGCAGAATTTCCAACTCAGCCCTACTTCATTAAACGTTTAGGGTTTTATGTTTTTACCCTAGGTATATAAATAAAACCCTAGCCACGTTTTTGAAGGTTGTCCATATTGTATTGTTGCTCATACATTGCTGTTTTGTGTGAATCTCGTGTGAGATCTTTGAGGAGCTTTCCTTTACACAAAACTTAGGGTTTTCATGGTGGAGATGATTTCAACATCTTGAAGATCATTACTGTTGCAACCATTGGAACTTAAAAGAAAAGCAAGCGGGGAGCTTGTAGCTGATTGAAGAATTCAAGAAAGAAGTAGTCCGTGGATTCGGAGCCTGCGCGTGGTCGTGTCAGGAAGTTCTACTGGTGGGTAGCATTAGGAAGTCGAGCGGGGAGCTTGTAGTCCTTTTGTACGAACTTCAATTCTTTCATAGTGAATTCAGGTTAGCCTTGAGGATCGGTGGGTCAAATCCTCCCCAGGTTTTTACCGTGTGGTTTCCTGGGTGATCATATCTTGTGTTATTTATTTTCCGCTGCTTTATATTCTTGATATGATTGTTTGGATTGTTTTAACCTAGAATTGCTTAATTTGACTAAGTAACAACTTGGCTAATTAATCTAGGCTACGCAATCTGGTTGTTTTAGGGGTCTTAAACCGTTCAAAATTAAAGGAGTTTGAATGTTTGAATGTGGATTTGGATGCTGTTGGGAAATTTAGACCTCGGTTGATAGAATTAAGAAGTTTGAAACCCAAGTTATTAATTAGATTTATTATGAAAAAAAAAACTTGTTAAAACAAACAAACATTAATATCATGTCAATATCATGCACAATGAAAAAGTAAATAAGACAAGATATGATGACCCAGAAAAACCATTGAAACAAACTAGTTTCACAATAAAAACCCTTGGGTGAAACCTTCCCGAAAAGCAATCCATTATAGTAAAAAGAAGTTTCAGATTTAATACAAAACCTTTGTCCTTAGACTTTATAATCCCCGTAAATGAACTTATAGTAGAAACCTTTTACCGTTTCAGAACCTCTGAACTCTTCAATATATGAAAGTTACCCTTTTGCACGGATCCCAGTACGTGACTAATTAATGATGTACAAATCTAAGTACGTGACTAACTCACCAACTTGATGAAAATTGTTGGCTACAAAGTTCTTCACTTTATCAATAATGAAGGTCAAGAAGCACTTGGTTACAAAACCCTAAGTAGCTTCTTTCAAAGAGAATAAGGCACTCGATCACCTTTTTTCATGTGTTCTCCTTGTATTCTCTTATATGACGGCCTTTAAAATAAGCCTTATATATGTCAAGGGTTGTGAGAAAAGAAACTCTACACATACATGTCAGCATGGGCTGAAAATCAGATCTAAAAGTTTTGATTTTGTATTTCTTGATAGATACAGCTGTCGAGCTATCTGTCGATATCTTGATAGATACATTTGTCGAGCTATCTGTCGAGTTTGATTAAACCTCGATAGATATTATCTGTCGGCAGCTGTCGAGAATCTGTCCAGCTTTAATAAACAACTTTTCTTCACTTGTTTCTTGATCTAATTTTCATGGCTTTAATACTAGACTTTGAACTCTTGTTCCTTGAAGTATTAAATATATCACAGATCTACCAAATTACAAGTAAATTGTATTTTGTCAAATGATTAGCTAATTCTAAATGACATATGCTCTTAATATTATCCATATATGTCCTAACAATCTCTCCCTTTAGCAATCCCTGACAAAACCACAACAAAAAAATGAAATATGAGAGAAGTCATAAATCACTAAACTCATACTCACTTGTTGAATACAATAAAATCTACTATAACACAAACTCTTGAAAAACTTTGCAAAAAGAGAGTTCATAGCATGGAAGACTTTGATAACCTGTTTTTTTAAAACACTTTAAACAAAACTTATCAAGGCATCTTAGTATGAAATAGAAATAAAAGATTGTATACAATAAAGAAACATGTGTATAAAGACCAAAATTAAAGATTACATGAAATAAAGAAACATGTGTATAAATAGAGAAAAGAAACAACACATGTAGAGGTAGGTGGAGAAGACATATATCATCATACATATATTAAAGATAAATACAATGTATGTAAACATGGTCATAAGACCAGTGTACAAGAAACTCAAAGAAGCTCCCAAAAAAACAAGAAAGTAAACACTCCCCTTAACAAAATGAAACACAACTCCCCTTTACAAGGACATGTATTTCTCCCCCTAACATGTAGAATCTTAAAAAGAAACCACATATTCTCCACAATTTCTCCCACTTTTTGTCATGATTGACAAAGGGTACAAGAAGCTATAAACCCTCACCTTAAAAACATAAAGATGATCAAAGATAATCAAGGGGCAAAAGTATACCATATAAATGCATGAACGTAATGAAGCAAGATGCTATGGATGACAAGATAATAGAAAGATGCAAAACATGTGAAAAACAATGCATGCAAGAGGATCTTGACAGATCGAGAAGTTGTCATGCAGCTATCGTGCAGAAGCCAACCTCGATGGATCGAACAGCTATTGAGCAGATAGAAAGTTTCTTGATGGATCGAGAATTTGTTGAGAAGCTATCGAGACAAGGTCCAAAAAGCTCGATGGATCGAGATTGCGTTAACTTCTATTGAGACAAGAAGAAAGAGGGGCTCAATAGATAGTAACCTGTCGAGAAGCTGTCCAGCTTTAATGAACAGCTTTTCTTCACTTGTTTCTTAGTCCAATCTTCATGGCTTTAATATTAAACTTTGAACTCTTGTTCTTTGAAGTATTAAACACATTCTAGATCTACTTAATTACAAGTAAGTGCGATTTGTCAAAGGATTAGCCAATTCTAAATGACATATGCTTTTAACATGATTTACATATGTCCTAATAGGTGCTAAACTTATTTTGTCTAACAAACTTGTTGATGATCTTAAATATGAAAATGAATCTCTTAAGATACATGCCAAGTATTTGATTGTTGAACCTATTGCTAAAAAGGAAGAAAATATTTGTTGCAATCATGTTGTTTTACCCGTTTTTGTGTCTATTGTGAGTTCTATCTCTAAAGACAAATCAGTGTACATTCCTCCACACACAAAAAAAAAAAAAAAAAAAAAAACCAAAAAATGGAGAGAAAGGCTCTTAAGCCTAAGCCTTTATTTAGGTCTCATCCTAGGAATTTCAATGGATCTAAGTTTGTTCCTACTTGCCATCATTATGGTGTGATCAGTAACATAAGACCTTTATAATCCATGTTAAAGAGAGAACAAGTTCATGTTGCGAGATCCCTCCCTAAAAAGCCTAGTGGACTTAAACACATTGTTTGTCACCATTGTGGTGCCTTTGGTCATCTTAGATTTTATTGCTTCAAGTTTCAAGCTCTTAAAAGAATAAAAAAGAAGAAGAAGAGAAACTTAAGCTTCTTAGAAGTTGTGCTTTGCAAGCTAAACTAGATTTGATTGAAAGTAGTAAATTGTTGAAGCATGTGGTTAATGCTCTTACCTCTTTTTCTATGTGCATCTCTGGCTCTTATTCTTCCAACCCTCGTCTCACTTCTCATGAGACACTCATTTCAAACAATCGTTCCGTTTGGATGAGGAAGGGTTCCTATGGTTGAACTTCTGCTTTCTTGGTCTTTTATCTAATTTGTTCTATTTTTGTAGGACTTGTCATGCATTTGATGCTTCATTATCATGCATTTGTGCATCTTGCATCTCTTTGCATGCATTGTTTTTGTTGTTGATCTTACTTTAATGCTTTGTTTTTGAGTGTGTCAAAAAATTCAAAAACCCATAAAATGTATAAAATCTAAAAAGTTAGATCGCTTGGATTTTGTATATCACATTTTGAGTTTGGCCTAGTACTTCTGTATTAATGGCGTAGTGCATTTACGAGCTTAACTTGTTATGTGTGCACATTTTTTAAGTGGGAGCGACTTCTAGAAATTTATGTTTGATTGTTTTACATAGATTTTAAAGCTTGTCATGAATGATTAGTCTATAGTCTTGTTTGATCTTGATACATGCATAGACTTGTGGCTATATATTTCCTCACATTTATTTTAACGTCAAAAGCTCTACAAACGTCAATCTCTATAGGAGAAAGAGCTGAAAAAGCCTTGCTTCGAAAACTAGTTTGTCTAGGAAAAGATGGAGCAAAAATGCATTCAAAATGTAATGTGTCAAAGCCAAAGAGTTATTTGTCAAAGAAATATAAAAAATTTCATAGCATTGTTGCTCAAAAATTGAGTTGTATTGATCAAAAAGTGTGAAAAGTGGAAGCCAAAATACTTTTAGTCAATGTAAACACTATGGTGGGGGGTCATATATGTTCATTTCTACTAGTGAGATAGGTCACTTAACTTTGTGCTAGTTGTGTATAACTTGATTGAATTGATCATTAAAGTTTCATACTAGACTATGGATTAGTTCATACTTGATTCACACACATAACACACAAGACTAATGTTGAATGAATGCTTATTTCATTTGTGTGATTGTACGTGTTTAAATGTGATTTGTGTATACTCAATTGCTTGATGATTAAACCCAAATTTTTTTTTTTAGTTTTTTTTTTTTTAAAAGTGTTTTTTTGTATCACTTGTGTTTTTAAGAGGTTTTTTTTTTTTTTTTTTTTTTTTTTTTGACAGTCATATGGAAACGACTACAATGATCACATAGCAAAGCAAATGATTATCTGAACATGCAACCAATAAAGCACAATAGCATAAGGATATATGCATATCCAATACATAAACACGATGCGATGAGAGCAACAAAGCATAGATACTAAATATAACTCAAAGTACCATAAAGCAAACCAAAAACAACCATAATGTAAAACAAAAACAAACAAGGTTCTCTTGATAAAAAATGTCTTCTCTCCCTTGATATATGCATCATTCGTATGGCTTTCTCCCTCTATAAATGTGCACAAGATAAAATTTCTCTCCCAGAGAATGTGCACATGGGTCATATAGAAATGACGATACACTCCAATATACTCTCTCCCTTTTTGTCACAAATAGACAAATGGATAAAGAAAAAGGATGGAAAGAAAAGAAGATATGAACAAGGAAAATGATGTATGAAGGGTGCAAGATGAATGATAAAATGAAACTCATACAAAAGATAAAACATCTTTTAAAAAAAAATGTTACAAAGCATAAAGTAAACATGACATACTAAGGATGATGGAACAAAATATAGACCAAGGCATGATATAGACACAAGAATATGTTATATGTGCTAAAAGGTCTAAAAAGACTTAGCTAGCATGAGTGAATGCAAAACATGTCAAGTGATAAAGCATGTGCATCAAGTGTGCTTGTGGTGTGCATGTGAGATGCATGAGCAATGCATGAAAAAGCACTCATGGGCATAGTGTGTAAAACACATAACCAATTATCAAAACATGTTATACATGCATAATCAAAGTAATCCCCAAAATTTTGTACTCAAAAGGGTCCAAAAACAAAAACAAAACAAAAAAAAAACAAAACAAAAAAAAACCATATAGACATTTTATTAAACACTAGAGTGCACACATGACATTAAAATATGAAACAATGCAAGAATTTAAGAAAAATCTTGCCTAAATACATGTTAAAATGCTACTAGGGGCCAACATAAACACAAACAAATGCAATGGGACATAGCCCAATCGAGAAAAATCAAAAGATTTGACAAGAAATTGGAATTTCCCAACCCCTTTCAAAATAACCCAACCCTAGAAATCCTACAATCTAAGGATTCAAAGATTAAAAAGTGTTAAAAAAAAATACCTTAGATGGGTCTTAGAGTTGAAATCCCTTGAGTTTTGGTTGAGATTTGAGTGAAAATGGTGTTTTGGGTTGAGAGAGGCGCAGAGGAGGCAAAGTTAGTTTTTGAAAAAAAAAACTGTCACTGTTTGGCCTTTAAAAAACTGAAAATCCGCTCATTTCGTAGGATAACTACTCGTGAAGTACTCGCGAGTTACTCGCAAAATGCCTCAAATGCACAGGGTTAGTTTTGTAGGAAGCTATCTCTCACGAAGAAGTCGCAAAGGAGTCACGAAACTCTCTATGTAAAATTTTGGAAGAAATGAAATTTAACTTCCTCATTTTCGCAGGTAGGCTGCGAGATGTTTTACTCGCAAGTAAGAAAACGCCTCTAAAGGAGTTTTTTTCAACAAACTAGATCTGGCTTTTTAGGGATAAAAAAAAAAAAAAAAAAAAAAAAAAAAAAAAAAAACAATTGGTGACGAAAAACTTCTTCACCTAATCTATTGATATTGGAAAAAAATACATTTGGTGACGAAATATTTTGTCACTGAAAGTAAGGTTTAGTGAGGAAAACATTAGGTGATGAAAAACTTTTGTCACTTATCATTTTTTATTGGTGACGAAAAAATTTCGTCATCTATCTTTTTTTTTTTGGTGACGAAACATTTTCGTCACCAATACATAAGGTGATGGAGCTTAGGTGACGAATGTTTTTTTGTCACCATTTCGTCACCGTATGTATTCATGACGAAATAAGGACATATTGTGACGAAACGTTTTTATCACCATCGCCCACTTTTGTTGTAGTGAGGCTGAAAATAGGCATTCAAAAACTAGTAATTGAATTTAAAAGCTCCTTGAAGATCTCTTATTTAGAATCAATTTAAGTGTCCCCAAGGCGTCTTCGCCTCCCCTCCCCACCACCCAAGGCCACGATCATTCCCTCACTTTGCAACCCAATTGTAGATCTTTTGCTGACACTTCAATTTAAAAGTGAATGTATGTTGATTTGAACTTTGCTTGAATAACTTAAAAGTTTTCAAATAACTAAATTTGTTTTGAGGAAACTAGTAAAA
Organism: Quercus suber; assembly: GCF_002906115.3. Taxonomy (NCBI): domain Eukaryota; kingdom Viridiplantae; phylum Streptophyta; class Magnoliopsida; order Fagales; family Fagaceae; genus Quercus; species Quercus suber. The sequence continues at coordinate 272,483 of NW_027069701.1, read as the reverse complement.
AAGATCAAGTAATCACTGAAACAGATCAAACATCACTCTTTCGTTGCAAGATAATCCCACTACTTCAAATATAGAAAGGATAAGTCACAAGAATATTCAAAGATAATAAACATCTCAAGCCACACTCAAGTAACTTCAAGCTCATAATGCAACATGAAAAGGTTTTTGGAATGCCAAACATAATATTACTAAGACAGTCAGTAGATAGGTTATTCTTGCCAACAGACCAAGGCCACTCCAATGAGGGGTAGCTGTTGGTTGTGGAGGCATTCCATGTTCCTCACCTATCCTTTTAGTATCAGGAAGAAAAATTACATCCATGGGCATGGATATTTTCTTGGACTTGCTTTGGTTGATCCGCATGAGAGGCTTTACTAGCTATATCAATGATCTCCACTACATCTGCCTCAATAGAATTCCTTTCCAAATGTTGGTAGTTGGATGTTTAAGTCTTTCTTGAGAAGAATTTAGAGATTAAAGGACAATTGATGAAATTGTACACTGAGTGACAAAGGTAGCACGAATTCATATGAAGCCAAGTGGTAAAGTAGCGAACAAACAAAATAACATCTACACAAATTGTTGTAGAAATAGCATCCCAAGATTCATATTAAAACAATAAATAATAGGCATATACACGCAAAGAACACTAGCATTTATGTTTTTTGGCAAACTGCCTACATCCATGGGCAACGGCAGAGAAAGTTTTACTATAAAAAAAGGAGAAACAAATGTTCATGGTTCGCCAAACTAGTTCTTTTGTTGCCTCTATTACCACCATATATATTCAACCTTTGTAGTGTATAGAGCAATTATATCCTGTAGAATTGATTTCTAGCAGATTGGGTCACCAGCAAACACAAACACAGCCCGTCAAAGACCTTCTACACATAACATCTACGCAAATAATCCAAAAACATCCCAATAGGTGATGTTTGCACCTGCCAAATCATAAAATTCCATTAAAGTTAGTGGAAACACATTCAGCAAACATGAAAAGTAAAATTCCCAAATAAAGCACAAGAGAGCCCCATGTTTTACAAATATACCCCAAGATAAACAAACAAAAAAATAAAATAAATAAATAATGGTATTTTTTAAAATTTTATGAGATTGGCAAATAAAAAGGTGGAGTTGGTATTTTTTTAGCCTAATAGGTTATTTGATTCTCAAATATGCAAAACTACCCATGTCACAATTTGAATGATCAATTGACCAGATTATTTTGGCATTTAAGGGATTAGGAAAAAAAAGGGTGGAGTAAGTATATCTTTCTGGCTAATAGATTATTTAACTCTCAAATAAGAAAAAGTGACCATGTCATAATTTAACACTCATATGTTTGAGATTATAGTGTATTGTTTTTATTTCAAATACCAAAACAAGCTTACATTACAATAAGCAAAACAATTATGATCAACAAGTACATAAGAAGCACTTAGTCAATATACTTGTTTTGAAACTTAACTTAGTTGAATAAGGAAAAAGGTAAATAATTAAGCCAATATTTTCTTCTTTCAATGATTGACACCTAAGTAGTGTACTTAAGTTTTTTCCTTAATATTTATTAGTAAATCTTCCTATGGAATTGAAGCTTATAGCGTATGAGTTGAGAAAATATGCTATGCATTGTATTAAAAAATAATAATAATAAAATTAACAATTTTAATTTTATATTTTTAAAACAAAACAAAAACTACACCCCATATTTCATGTATTTTTATATGAGAAACAATTCCTCTCGGCATAGTAGCCCTTTGTTTCTAGTGAGAATTTCACACGATCTCTCTATTTGTTCTTTCAAATGTCTCTAAACGAAGTTCAATGGTAGCTCAAAGATAATGATATCCTTTAAGATATCCGAATGAACTTTATTTCTAACACAATGTACTAGTTGCAAATAAAGACTGAGGCTTTCCTTGTGAGATCTAGAGGAGCTTTCTTTTACACAAAGCTTAGGGTTTTGAAGGTAGAGATTACTTCAACATCTTGATGATCAACTCAGTTGCTACCATTGAAGCTTAAAGAATATCAAGCGTAGGTGCTTGTAGCTGATTGAAGAATCCAAGAAAGAAGGAGTCCGTGGATTCGGAGCTTGCACGTGGTCGTGTCAGTAAGTTCTACTGGTGGGTGGCATTAGGAAGTCAAGCGGGGAGCTTGTAAGTCCTTTTGTATGAACTTCGATTCTTTCATAGTGGATTCAGGTTTACCTTGAGGATAGCTAGGTCAAATCCTCCCCAGGTTTTTACCGTGTGGTTTCCTGGGTGATCATATCATTGTGTCTTTTATATTTCCGCTGCTGTATTCTTTTGACATGATTGTATGTTTGTGATGACCTAGAATTGCTTAAATTAACTAAGTTAATCACTTGGTTAAATAAACTAGGTTAATCTAATTGTTGTTTTAAAGGGTCTAAAACCGTTCAAGTGGTATCAGAGCGGGTAGCTCTCTTGTTAAAGATTTTTTGATCTCCAAACTGATCCTTGACCCCTGCTGTCATGGATTTTTGGAAAATCATTTTGCTTATATATCAACTTGTCTACTTGTTGTCTTTGCCTCTTGTTGTTTTTGTTAAATCTTTCCTTGAGTATCTTGGTATAATCACATGTGATAAGAATTATTTATGCTATACTGCTATAATCGCCTTAAAGGCACGTGATTCTTGTCTTTGGTATTTGGATAGTGGTTGTTCCAGGCATATGACAGGAAACAAAAGTTTATTCAAAACTCTCTTTGAAGGAAAGATTGGGACAGTCACTTTTGGAGATGGGAGCAAATCTGTGATCAGAGGCATTGGAACTGTGGATATTTCGGGATTGCCAGTATTTGAAGATGTTTGGTATGTTGATGGACTGAAGGCAAATTTACTCAGCATTAGCCAGATTTGCGACAACGTATTAAATGTTCTTTTCACCAAGTATGAATGTGAGATACTTGATAGAGGAGGTGACTGTATGTGTGTTGGTGTAAGGACAGCTGACAACTGTTATGGTATAACACCAAGTGTGAACAACAAGTGTTTTAGTGCAAAAATTGATCAAGTTGATTTGTGGCATCAACGATTGGGACATGCCAGTCATAAGCAGTTAGAGAAGATTTCCAAATGTGAGGCAGTTATTGGTTTACCTAAGTTTGAGAAGATAGAGAAGTGCATTTGTGGACCATGTCAGATAGGTAAACAAGTGAAATCCAAGCATCCGTCTGTGACTAGTGTTTAAACTTCAAGACCTCTAGAGTTACTGCACATTGATCTCATGGGTCTTGCCAGAGTTCAGAGTTTGGGTGGAAAGAAGTATATTCTAGTTGTTGTGGATGATTTTACTAGATATACTTGGGTTGTGCTTTTGAAAGATAAAGCTGAGGCTCTTAAGAAGATGATACATCTATGCAAGAAATTGCAGGTTGAGAAAGATACTGTGATAGCCAGAATAAGAAGTGATCATGGAAGAGAATTTGAGAATACCAAGCTGGCTACTTTTTGCAATGATCAAGGCACTCATCAAGAATTCTCTTCGCCTAAGACACCTCAACAAAATGGGATTGTGGAAAGGAAAAACAGGGTTGTACAGGAGATGGCACAGGTGATGTTACACAACAAAAAGTTGCCAAAATCCTTCTTGGGAGAAGCTGTCAACACTGCTTGTCATATCCTCAATCGTGTGTATTTCAGACCTGACTCCAAGAAAACTCCCTATGAACTCTGGAGAGGGAAGAAGCCTGTTGTTAAATATTTCAGAATATTTGGCAGTGACTGTTACATTCTACGTGATAGAGAGAACATAGAAAAGTTTGATGCAAAAAGTGACAAAGGATACTTTTTAGGGTACTCTTCCACTAGTAGAGCCTATAGAGTGTACAATCTGAGAACCAAAACAGTCATGGAATCTTCAAATGTTGTGATAAATGATGAAGTGTATTCAGAAGCACCTACAGAAAGCACTACTCTTGCTCATGATAAGCATTTAGAAGTTGATGATTCACTTCCTGCTGAGTATGTTGGGAAACATAGTGAGGAAGAGTTGTTGGTGCTAAATGACACAGTTTCAGGACCATCAAATTCAGAACCTTCCACTCCGGTTCGTGAAACTCAACAGGTACAAAGTAAGTTCAGTCCTCCATCTGAACAGAAAGGTACCTCCATATCTTTAGTAAAAGGTCTATCCTCTAGAGTGAGACTGAATCATCCATCCACAAATATATTGGGTAGTCTGAATGATAACATGAGATTGAGATCAAAAGCCTTAAATGTGATTACTCACTCATGATATCTGTCCCAATTTGAACCGAAGAAGGTGGATGAAGCACTTCAAGATGCTGATTGGGTAAATTCCATGCATGAAGAACTTCATCAATTCATTCAGAATGATGTGTGGGAACTAGTTCCTAGACCGAAGAGTGTAAATGTGATTGGAACTAAGTGGATCTTCAAGAACAAGTCAGATAAACATGGCACTGTAATCAGAAACAAATCAAGACTTGTTGCACAAGGGTACACATAAGTGGAAGGAATTGATTTTGATGAGACTTTTGCACCAGTGGCAAGGTTAGAATCCATCTGGATATTGTTGGCCATAGCAAGTCTCCTAAACTTCAAGCTGTATCAAATGAATGTCAAAAGTGCTTTCTTGAATGGGATGCTACAAGAAGAAGTATATGTTGAGCAACATAAAGGCTTTATTGATCCTCACAGACCGGATGATGTCTACAAATTGAAGAGAGCTCTTTATGGGTTGAAACAAGCTCCTAGGGCTTGGTATGACAAATTGACTGCATATCTCACTGAGCATGGATTCAAAAGGGGATCTGCAGATACAACTCTCTTCATAAGAAAGGATAAGACTGGTTTTGTTGTAGCTCAAATTTATGTAGATGACATTGTTTTTGGTGCTACTAATGATTCTCTTGCTCATTCTTTTGCAAATGAAATGAAGGCAATGTTTGAAATGAGCATGGTTGGTGAACTGACTTACTTTTTGGGATTGGAGGTAAAGTAAACGGACTCAGGAATCTACATAAATCAAGCTAAGTATGCAAGAAATTTGGTAAAAAGATTTGGACTGGACAAGGCTGCCCATGCTAGAACACCGATGGCTACTAATGCAAAATTAACAATTGATCCATCAGGTGAGTCTGTTGATGTTACTTTGTATAGAAGCATGATTGGATGTCTCTTGTATTTGACTGCTAGTAGGCCTAATATATCTTTTAGTGTTGGTGTTTGCTCTAGATTTCAGTCTAACCCTAAGGTTTCTCATTTAAATGCTGTTAAGAGAATTATAAAATATGTGAGTGGAACCTGTGATTATGGATTATTTTATAACAAGGAGTCTAATTTGTCTCTTGCTGGGTTTTCTAATTCTAATTGGGCTGGGAATGCTGATAACAGAAAAAGCACCACTGGGGGGTGTTTTTATGTAGGAGCCAATCTTGTGGCTTGGATGAGTAAGAAGCAAAATTCTATTTCTTTATCCACTGCTGAGGCAAAATACATTGTTGCTGGGAGTTGTTGTTCACAGCTCCTTTGGATGAAAAAGCTGTTGAGTGATTATGGGATTCCTCAAGACACCATGGTTGGCTATTGTGATAATTCCAGTGCTATAGATATATCTAAGAATCCTGTTCAGCACTCTAAGACCAAACACATTGAACTTAGATATCACTTCATTAGGGATTTGGTTGAAAAGAAAATTGTTGTTCTTGAGTATATCCCTATTGATCGTCAAAATGCTGACATCTTTACCAAACCTCTTGATGGAAGTAAGTTTGAGACACTTCGTCAAGTGATTGGTGTGCTTCGGTGTCCTTAGTCTCTTTTGGCTTTCTTGGTCCTTGTGCTTCATTACTCATTCATCTGTGACCATTGTTCTTTGGTATTTGTGTTTTTGTTTTTTTTTCTAGGACTTGCATTGCATTACATTCATGCATTTCATTCTAGGATTTATTGGTTTTCTCTTTTTTAATTTTTAATTTTTAAAAAAAAAAGGAGAAAAGGAGAAAGCAAAAATATGTTTAAAATTATTTTTCTTGGTTTTTGAAAACAAGGTTGGTCAATTTATTTACACATAACGTATCTTTATGTACCTTGTTTAGCTTTGATGAGCTTATTTATTGCACTTTACTAGTTGAAGTTTTGTAGTGCATGTTGTGTGGGAAAGATGTTTATGGTGTTTATCACTTTGTCTTAATCTTGAAGTCACATATTGTTTGGCTGTCGGACTTGATCCTTTTGAGAAAGGCATAAATAACCATCTCACCACTGTTCACTAGCCAATCATGAACACCTTAGTACATATCATAAGATTTTGTGCTCGAGAAAGTGTAGCACATGCACAAAAAGAACATAAGGTGTAGTCTAGATTTAATTGCTAAATGCTTAAAATTGGTGTGTACTATTAGGCTTGATGCCAATTCACTTAATCAAAACTGGTATGTACTATTAGGCTTGATGTCAATTCACATAATTAAGAGGTTAAATACAAGAAACTTACATGATTGCAAGCTTATGTTCTAGGAGATGTGTGAGTTATATGATGTAACTCTTTAGTCAGTAGTCTATTTTAAAATCTATGTGATGAATTTTGTAGGCTTTGTGTTTGATTTCTATTCACATATCACTTCACATGTATCTCAAGCTTTTGCTAAGTCTGCACATACTACACGAGTTACTCTTTGCTAAACACTGTACATGTTATTGTGTGTGTTTTTGGTCTGACCAACCGAGTTTGAAAACATCTTGAGAATTATGCAAAACATTATTTTGGCTGAGAAATTAAAGGAAGAACTGCTGAAACCTTCTTTGGAGAAACTGGGATTTCAAATTTTGGTTTTTGAAAAAGCATTCCATTTCATCTCATACTCATGCATTGTGTTTCATTAATTTTAATTCTTTGAGGAGTTATTTTTCAAAATCTAGTTTGAGTTTTTCAAAATTGTAATTTTTCTCAAAATACTGTGATCCGCTGCTTGTTTCGATCGATCCATTCTGTTTTTCGATCGATCGAAAATTTTAAAATTCCATTTAAAAATTTCAGAGTGATTTGATCGATTGAAAGTAATTTTCGATCAATCGAAAGTCGTGAATCAGCTTTTTAAAACAGTGTTCTTTAACTAATTCCCTTACCTTTTCAAAAGTTTTTTTCAAACTTTCTTTTCTCTCTCCGACTTGGCAAGGATCTATAGCAAATTTTTGTCGTTTTCCTCCAAATTCTTGCAAGATTTCTCTTTCCTCAAGCCGGTAAGTCTCTTTTGCCCCTCATTTTTGAGTTTATTTGCATATTTCATGCATTCTCCCTCTAATTTTCAAACCTCTCTAATTTTGGGATTTTTGATGTTTCAAGCCCAATTTTGTACAATTGATCAATGGGTTTTTATAGGGACATGTTATAAACATGATTGTGATAGTTTAATTTGATCAATTTTGGGTTTTGTGAGAAATTGAAATTTCTAGGGTTTGTGTTTAGTTCCGAATTGGGGATTTTGTTCAATTAGGTTGAAATTGATGAAATTGGCTTGTTGATTGAATGTAATTAGGCATTATAATCTATGTGTTATGTTTTGTAATGCTTAATTCATCCATGTACTTTAAAATTTTTCAAGTGGTTTTCAAATTTTTGTTCAATTCAACTTAATTTTGAACTTTGTTTACTGCATTAGTACATGCATCATGTCATTTTAACTTTTCATGCATCATATAGATTTTTGCTCTATATTTTTTTGTGCTAACTTGCAGTCTGCCCTTGGTTTTTTATTTTTTTTCTCTCTGTTGTTTTTCTCTTGTGTCTCTGTCCTTTCCTTAGCATCATGCCTAGGAAGACTAGGGCTCGTAGGTCTATTCCTTTACCTACTCCTTCCCCTCCATCTTTTGACCAAGAGAAATTTCCTAGTGAGAAAAACCAGGAAATATTTGAGAAGCTGAACCTTAGGCGTAAGATCTGGTCTGAGCGGTTTGTCGTTCTAGATGAGTTAGATCTTGCCATTAGGGCAAACATAGAGTGTAGGGGCTAGTTACCCTTGGTGGATATTTCTGATCCTCCTCCACCTGCTACCTTGATCCGAGAGTTCTTCTCGAACATCTCGATCCACGTCTATGATTCCAACACTTTAGTAAAGAGTTGGATACGAGGCGTAGAGTACACCATTACTCCTAAGGTAGTGGCTGATGCTCTAGGGGTACCTTTGGTCCAGCACCCTGTCTACCCCTATGATGAGTCTCCTGTTTTGAGTGATGTCATGTCTTACATCACTGGGTCATCTATCCAGTGGGGTTCTGATCCTCGGATCACCATTGCTGAGCTTTCTGAGCTATACTATCTTTTCTATAGGATAGCGTGTCACTGTTTTTGGCCCATTTCTCATCTGCACACCATTCCTCTTGAGAGGTGTGTATTTTTGTACGCTCTAATTACTGATGCTCCTAACAGTTTTCCCCACTTGTTCTTTCGTTCTTTGAACGAAGTGTATAGGAGTTCATCTTCTGCTCATGCCTTGTTCATCCCATTTTTATTCATAGGATTCTTCTTTATTTAGGGTTAGATGATTTCCCTTCCTCGGAGCCGGTGCATGTCATTGGTCCTATAGGTGTGTCTTTTCTTAGACAGAGGGCTGCTCATCTTCGAGCTCGCTCTAAACACCCGAGGTCTGAGCCTTCTAGGTCTACAACTCCTCCATCTTCTTCTACAGGTCCTACTGGTAAGGATGTTCCTGATCCTGATGCTGCTGCTGCTGCCGCTGTTCCTCCACCTCTATCGGATGACTTTGATATCTGTCGTACTTTGGAGACTGTCATGGCTGTTCAGACGGCTCATGGTCAGCTTTTGGTGGACCTTTTAGACGAGATCCGTGCGTTGCGAGCTGATCTGGCACGTCTTCATTCACCCTCACCACCTCTTTTTGATGATGGATTGTGATTGCCCTTTGGCATTCCGTCACAAAAAGGGGGAGTAGAGTTTGTAGAGGAGTTTTGTAGTTAGGGAGATTTTTTTGTTATGTGGAGTTGTTAGATTGTATTTAGGCGCTTCACTTTGTATATCATTTTTTTAGGGATATTCATGTTAAGGGGAGTAACATTGATTGATATACATGATTTTTATTTGATTCTTGTTTCTTTGGATTCACTGTTTATTGATTTATATTCTATGAGTTATTCATTGATATAGGTCTTTATTATGTGTTGTGTGAATCATACAAGAATGTTATACCTGTTTATATACTATTTTCTGTCACATATGCGTTTATGCGTTTATTGAGTATTTCAGGAATATACAAGTTGATTCAATTGAGCTACTGTCTACACTTGCAACTGATGGATAGTAGTTAGGATTGAATTTTAGTCTTTATGAGCATTATTTTTGTAAAGGGCTTTTTAATTGTAAACTTTGAGCTTATTGTTTGTGTTTTGTCACGGATTGCCAAAGGGGGAGTTTGTTAAGTTCTAAAAATTTAGGAATTTATGTATTTAGAACTCTAATTTGTATTGTTGGCAAACCATGATCAAAACATGTTATTTAGTCTTGTTTAGACTTGCTCAAAGTTGGGTCTTTCATGTAAAGTTGGAATCGAGTGGTTACAGATGCATTGGTGCATTTCGGCCTGGCTCGATCGATCGAAGGAAAGGCTCGATCGATCGAATCTCGGGCAGAATGCTTTTCTGCAGAATATTCCAGCTCAACCCTAACTCATTAAACATTTTGGGTTTTCTATTTTTATCCTAGGTATATAAAGAAAAACTCTAGTCACATTTTTAGAATTGCTCCAGTTGTATTGTTGCTCATACTTTTCTGTTTTGTGTAAATCTCTTGCGAGATCTAGATGAGCTTTCCTTTACACAAATCTTAGGGTTTTCAAGGTAGAGATTACTTCAACATCTTGATGATCAACTCGGTTGCTACCATTGAATCTTAAAGAATATCAAGCGTGGGTGCTTGTAGCTGATTGGAGAATCCAAGAAAGAAGGATTTCGTGGATTCAGAGCTTGCACGTGGTCGTGTCAGTAAGTTCTACTAGTGGGTAGCATTAGGAAGTCAAGCGGGGAGCTTGTAAGTCCTTTTGTATGAACTTTGATTCTTTCATAGTGGATTTAGGTTTACCTTGAGGATAGCTAGGTCAAATCCTCCCCAGGTTTTTACCGTGTAGTTTCCTGAGTGATCATATCATTGTGTCTTTTATATTTCCGCTGCTTTATTCTTTTGATATGATTGTATGTTTGTGATGACCTAGAATTGCTTAAATTGACTAAGTTAATCACTTGGTTAAACAAACTAGGTTAATCCAATTGTTGTTTTAAGGGGTCTAAAACCGTTCAACTCGTTTTGCGAGTGTTTGGCTGGATGAATTAGATTGAAAATGCCACATAGATCTTGAGTCTTTAAGACTCGAGTTCTATGCGAGCCCTGTAGTGGCGTTGTTAAGTCTTATAGTGATGTTTTAAAGTCTTATAGCGGCGTTTTCCTATAATTTTTTTTTTATAAGTGTGATCACCCCATACCAAGTTCAGGGAGCCTTATAGTGGCGTTTTTAAGCCCTATAGTAACGTTTTAAAGCCCTATAGCAGCGTTTTCCTGCAATTTTTTTTTTTATAAGTGTGATCACCCTATAGTGGCTTTTTACGCCCTATAGTGACGTTTTAAAGCCCTATAGTAGCGTTTTCCTGCAATTTATGGAACTCGAGTCTTTAAAACTCGAGTTCTACGTGGATTTTTTTCCACATCAAGCTCATCCACTTACAAATCAAGACTTAAAAACTCGAGTTTTATCTTGGAACTCGAGTTTTAGACACTCGAGATGCTAGTTTTCAGCATTGTTTTAAAACATGGCAACTAACTAAATTTTTTGATATTTATTGTTATTTGGAAAGGGTGTTCCTGCTTCGAGTATAAATTCATAAAGAATTGAGTAATACATTTAGCAATCACACCTTGATCAGAAGATAAGATTCCATCAACCATAAGGCTCTCAATATCGTTATTTCTTCTATTGGAATTAGTCATTCTATGAAAATTTTGGTACTTGTGTCCCCCTCATATTTTGCAGATATTTACTCATCTTTTGCAGTAAAACTTTCATAGATGCACTTCAAAGGGCAGGAGCTCAAGCAAAGCTAGTTCTTTTTGGGGGAAAAACACATACAGATTTGTTTCTTCAAGTAAGTGATGCCTTGAATATCTCCTTGTATATTGATTGATAATTTGATATTATTACATACCTTTACTCCTATTAATAACCACTGTTCATATTTAGGCATATTTTGCCTGATCTATCAAATGTTATATACTCACTAATGTTACCAAGTGGACATGATATCCACCATAACAACTCCTAGAGGAAGTTGTTTATAGACATTTATAATTCATGTATACAGCAAGGGGGCCTTGTGCTTCAAAGCAACCCTCAACATTTTGGTCATTTGATGCAGGATCCTTTAAGAGGGGGTATAGACGAACTGTTTGACCATTAATTTCTGTGATACATGCCGGTGATAAGGAAGCTCTTGACAAGGATGCTATGGCCCCTCCAAGAAGACGCCTTGTTCCTGAGTTTTTGTTAAAGTTGGCTCGCAAGATTAGCCCCTTCTAGCTGTTATAGTTCTCAAAGTTATCACTATTCTTGTTCACTTACCTTCGTTAGATAGATGATCGAGTATTAATTTTAGCAACTCTCAGTTTGTATTCTTTTATAGGACTTCTCACAGTTCCTTTTCTTTTGGTGTCTTAAGTTAATGGGTTATTATTACAATAGGAAAATTTGTTACGTACTTTTGAATGCATTTTTACTAAGTCTAGACTTGGTTCCACCATTTGAGTTCCCCGTGGGCCCAAAAAATCTCAATTATTAAAGTGCATTAAGCCATCGGGCGAATTAAAGCCATTTTTTATTTTTTATTTTTATTTTTATTTTTTTGAAAGCCAAACCAGCATAATTTCATTCATTCAAATTCAACATATCAGAGTACAATTCATCCACCACTGGACGCGGAGCATCTTCCAGCCAATACAAGTCCTCCGAAACATTTTTAGCAAACCTCGCGAGGGCATGGGCCACCATATTTCCTTCCCTTTTAATACTATTTACATAGACATTTTGCATTCCATTTATCAGACACTTAACATCATCTATAATAATGCCCAGCACAGACCGGTTTGGGATAGATGAGTCAATGTTCTTCATAACATACGCATTGTCCCCTTCAATGATCAGCTCCAGAAAACCCGCATCGATTGAGAATTCGAGCGCTTTTCTGCAAGCTAATGCTTCTGCTTCATAACTAGTTGTCACCGGCGGACCCTTGGCTGACATGGCAGCCATCACCTCACCTCTGTAATTACGGATTATTGCACCAATACCAGTACAGTTCTGCTCATCAAATATAGCCGCGTCAAAGTTAAGCTTGAAGCACGATTGTGGTGGTGGCTGCCAGATGGTTCTCGCTGTTGTTCTTGCATTAAAAACAAGTTTCCGCTGTGCTTGCTGATAGTCTCTTAGGTAGTCTTTAGCTCTTTTGTTGAGCCATTTTGGATCCTTAAAGCTTCCTCCATGTAAGACCGTATTTCTCTGGTTCCATATGAACCAAGCTTGGACAAAAAACAGCTCAACCTCTGGGAACTCAAGTTTGTCGAGCAGAGTCTCAAAGAGTTTAACGACATTACCGAGGCTACTTGGCATCTTCTGGAGTCTAGACCCACATCCTGACCAAACGTCTTGAGCAGCCCCACACTGCCACATGACACGTGCTTCAGTTTCAGGTTGTCTCCCACAGCACTGACATAGATTATCATCAATGATTTTCCTTTTTGCCAAATTCACACGGGTTGGTAAAATTTCCTGACAAGCACGCCAACCAAACAACTTGATTTTGTTTGGCACTCCTAGCTTCCAGATCCTCTGCCATACTTGTCTTCCTGCAGACACATGTTTTTTATTATTTGAACTGAAGTAGACACATGTTTTTGCATTGAAAGACAAAAGAATTGAACAAATTCTAAATTGAGGGTTTTCCCCCCATGATTCTTATTCCCACCGTGGAGGTTCTGACATGCTTCATAATGGAATTTGATTCCTCATTAACTGAAGATTAATGCCCGTGTGTGATTTGAGGATAAGAAGACAGTATTCTTTGATGGTGATTAGGCGCAGGCACATTTTTATTTCAAGCAATGTCCGTGAAATATCTTTGTGGAAACTGGAAAGCCCACTGAACCGTTACCTTGCATTGAAATTTCTTCTGTCCATATCAATGTGAGGTTTGAGTGTTTTATTATTTTCTGGTAGAAGTAGAACAATAAAATCTAAAATTTAAAGTTGTTGAATTAGTCTCATTCATCGCCTTGGCTTGATTTTGAGTCAGCCACCCGAACTTAAGTCTGCTTGAATTCGACTGGGGGGAGATTTTATTAGTCATTCATAGTTTTTTTTTTTTTTTTTTTTAAGACGAATATGGTGGTTACAAAGGGGAGGGTATAAAGTTTTGGATGAAAAACTGTTTTCATTGAATTGATTCTGTAACTGTACAATCATATATATATACTAACTTAACCACTACAAGCACATGTGAACACAATGCAACAAACATAACTAATTCTCTCACGTGTCTAACTTAGAGCTAACAAACTAACTGATCAAGAAGCAAGGAAAACTACATGCCGTTTATGTATACTCATCAAGTAGACTAAGTAAACCACACTGTCGTTTAGAGGAATAATTACAAGTCTTCACTTTCTTCAATTCTGAGAAATAGTCTGGACTTCCACTTGAATTTGGTCTTGAATTTCTTGTCTTAGTTGTGCACTGAGTACCAATCTGTGCTGCACTGATTGTGGCAGCTGGGTCTGCATCACCTGATGCACTGGCTACTGCACTGGGTGGCATGCTGCGCTGCACTGGTGCAGTAGCTAAGTCTGCATTACCTGATGCACTGGCTGCTGCACTGAGTGGCATGCTGTGCTGCACTGGTGTGGCAGCTGGTGCATCCTCTTGCTTTTCATACTCCCCCTCAAGATGGACTGAGGAAGAATAGATGTTAAGCAGTCCCATCTTGGATGTTAACACAGAGAATTGTTTATGGCTTAGTAATTTAGTTAATAAATCTGCCAATTGACAATGTGTTCTCACATGATTCAACTTAATCACCTTAGCCAACACTTTGTCTCTCACAATGTGACAATCAATCTCTATATGTTTGGTCCTTTCATGGAAAACTGGATTGGACCCTATGTGCAAGGCTGATTGGCTGTCACAAAACAACATTGCCTCTTTGTCATGTCTAATCTACAGATCCCTTAACAAATAAAGTATCCATACAATTTCACAAGTTGCCACAGCCATGGCCCGGTACTCTACCTCAGCTGAAGATCTTGACATAGTAGCTTGTTTCTTTGATTTCCAAGAAATCAATGAGTCTCCAAGAAAAATACAGTAATCTGTAACAGATCTTCTTGTATCTGGACATGATACCCAATCTGCATCACTAAAGCCTTTGACATGGAGTTCTGACTTTGCAGAAAAGAATACTCCTCTCCCTGGTTCATTCTTTAGGTAATGAAGTACCTTAAGTGCAGCAGCATAATGAGGCTTTCTAGGTGTTGCCATGAACTGACTGAGCTTGTGAACAGCAAAAGTAATGTCAGGCCTAGTAATAGTTAAGTATAGCAGCCTCCCTACCAACCTCCTGTATTGACTAGGATCATGTAACACATCACCTTCATGTTTACTGAGTTTCAAAGTAGGATCCATAGGAACCTTGGTTGGTTTGCACCCTAGTGGTCCAACATCTTCCAAAATTTCTAGAGCATATTTCCTTTGACATAAGGAAATGCCCTTGGCTGTCCTTGCTACCTCCAAACCAAGAAAATACTTCAAGTCCCCTAAATCCTTCAACTTAAACTTCTGGTCTAACAAAACTTTAAACTCCTCAACTCCCTTTTTATCATTACTTGAAATTAGAACATCATCAACATAAACCAGCAATACAATGAATGAATCGTCTTGCTGCCTAGTGAACAACGAGTAATCAGCTTTGGATTGAACAAAACCAAGATCAATTAAGGCAATTGAAAACTTAGAAAACCACATTCTAGAGGCTTGTTTGAGACCATATAGTGATTTATTTAGTTTGCAAACCAACTGAGGCTGCTCCCCCTTGCTGTGAGATTGCTTAGACTGCTGAAATTGAGGCTGCCCCTTGCTGTGAAAGCCCGGTGGAAGTGACATAAAGACTTCCTCATGCAAATCTCTATGGAAAAATGCAT
Organism: Quercus suber; assembly: GCF_002906115.3. Taxonomy (NCBI): domain Eukaryota; kingdom Viridiplantae; phylum Streptophyta; class Magnoliopsida; order Fagales; family Fagaceae; genus Quercus; species Quercus suber. The sequence continues at coordinate 257,244 of NW_027069701.1, read as the reverse complement.
TGTTGACATCAAGTTGGCTGAGAAACCAACCTTTCACAGCAGCCACAGCAAGCACAGCTTTGACAGACACCATTTTGGCAACTGGTGAGAAAGTGTCAATGTAATCCAACCCCTCCTTTTGGGTGAAACCTTTGGCAACCAACTTGGCCTTATATCTCTTAACTGAACCATCTGATTTGTACTTCACTCGATATATCCACTTACAACCAATGGGTTTCTTCCCAGGTGGCAAGGAAGTAACAGTCCATGTTTGATTAGCTTCTAAAGCTGAAATCTCAGCATCCATGGCTGCCTGCCACTTGGGGTTACCAACAGCTTGGGAGTAAAAAGTAGGTTCAATGATGGAAGAAATGGCATAGCAAAAGGATTTATAAGGTTAGGTCAGATTAGTGTAAGACAGATAGGATTGAAGGGGATAAGAAGTACCTGAAACATGATTGGAGGAGCTTGGAATGGCTGCTGATTTTACTTGATTACAATGATAAGCCTTAAGGTAAGAGGGTGGTTTAGAAGATCTAGCTGACCTTCTAAGGACAACAAGTAAAGCAAATGCATCAGAAACATCATTTGCATCAAGAAACTCAGATGCACCAGGAACATCAGTTGCATCCGGAAACTCATGAACCTCTTCATCGAAATCTTGATGGATTTGGACAATAGTGTCATCAGAAATTGTAAAGGAAGAGGAAGGAATAGAGAGAGGAACAACAATAGATTCAGAGGAAGAAGGTGAATGGAAGATAGGTAGAGGAATAAGAGTGACAGATTGAGAAGAGGCATCTGAAGCAAAAGGAAAGCTTGACTCATGAAACACAACATCTCTAGACAGAAAAGTAGTGTGAGAATCAAGATCAAACAGTTTATAACCTTTGACATTGAAAGGATATCCTAGAAAGACACACTTTCTAGCTCTAGGTGTGAATTTGTGTTTATGAGGAGTGAGATTGGTAGCATAACACATGCAGCCAAAAACTCTAAAATGTGAATAAGAAGGAGGTTTGTGAAATAAAAGTTCAAAAGGGGTTTTATGATTTAGGAAAGGGGATGGAAGCCTATTTATAAGGTAGACTGCAGTGAGGACACAGTCACCCCAGAAAGAGAGAGGAATATTGGATTGAATTTGTAAAGCCCTGGTAGTGGCAAGAATGTGTTGATGCTTTCTCTCCACAACTGAATTTTGTTGTGGAGTGTAAGCACGACTCAATTGATGAACAATCCCTTTGGAGCTGTAAAAGTCATTAAAACTAAACTCTAAGGCATTATCAGATCTAATGGATTTAATCTTGGTTCCAAATTGAGTGAGAACCATGTTATAGAAAGATACAATAAGAGGTCTAACTTCAGATTTTGCTTTGAGAAAGAAAACCCAAGTTGCTCTAGAAGCATCATCAACAATGGTTAAAAAATACTTATGACCATTAGAAGTTAAAACAGAAAAGGGACCCCATACATCCATATGAATAAGATCAAAAGGGCAAGCACACTTATTATTATTGAAGGGAAAAGGAATTCTTTTCTGTTTTGCCAAAGGACAAACAGTACAGGGCTTATTACAACAATTCTTAAGGAAAGGTAAAGTGCTACTTAAAGAATGAACCTTGACATCAGAGGGGTGCCCAAGTCTTGAATGCCAAAGAGAAAACACATTTGTAGAGAAGGAAGAAGAGCAAACAGCATAAAAGGACTTGAAATGCTGCTTGGAAAAGTAATCAAAAAGAGATGTAGTAGCTTGAATCTTGTAACAAGTACAAACCATCATGCATTTTACCCATTCCAATCGTGCTCCAACATGTAAGGTCCTGCAAAAAACAAAATTGAGACAAAAGAACCAAGCATATAGGTTGGGATTTTGTTAAAGCACTGACTGACAGAAGGTTAAAGGTAAAGGATGGTACACAAAGGACATTACTAAGGGTTATATGGGAGGAAAGTTGAATAGTACCAACATGTGTAACAAGAGCTACTTCCCCATTTGGCAATTCAACCATAGTATGTGAAATTTCAGTATAAGAAGTCATCAATTGAATGGAACAAACTATGTGATCACTTGCACCAGTATCAATGACCCATGTTTGAAGACTATAAGCTCTTCTATTAACAACTTTAGCAGAGAAAATAGAATGCTTGAAGTTGATGGAATTACCTGCAACAACATTTGATGGATAAGTCACAGAGTTGGCAACATGAAGTTCTTGACCTTTACGAAATTGTTGAGTAGAGTAGGAACCAATTAAGGTCAGAAGTTGCTGGTATTGGTCATGAGTGAAGGTTGGAGCTTGAGATACTGACATGGATGGAACAAATTCAGTGACTCCAGTAGAGGTGTTGCCTTGAATTAGTTCAAGATTCGTTGAAACTTGATGAGCAATAGCATTTTTACTGTTCTTGAACTTGAATCCTGGTGGGAAGCCGTGCAACTTATAGCATTTGTCCACAGTATGGCCTAGCTTTCCATAGTGAGTGCATAAAGGCCTATCTTTGCCTTTGAAGTTGGTTCCTGAGTTCTTGGTTGCTAAGGCAGTGGATTCAACTCTAACAACATTATGCACAGACCTCTGCATTTCTTCTTGGATGAACAAAGAATGTGCCTTATTGACATAAGGTAAGGGATCCATTAATAGGATTTGAGTTCTTACTTGAGAGAAGGCATCATTCACTCCCATAAGAAATTTCATGGTGGATTCCTTGGTTTGAAGGTTCCTCAACCTTTGATTAATTCCACACACGCACTGACCACAAGTACACTGGGGAAATGGACTCAGATTCTGCAATTGATCCCACAAAATTTTGAGCTGAGTGAAGTAATCAGTGAGTGATTGCTCTCCCTGATGAATCTCAGCAATTTGCTTCTGGATATTGAAGATCTTGGTTCCATTTCCTTGACTGAAAGTGTCTCGAAGGTCAGTCCAAATCTCCAAGGCAGTATCTCTATAGATAATGCTTCCTTAGAGCTTTGGTGATACAGAGTTGATAAGCCAGGTTCCCACTACATTATCAGCATGAATCCATGCTTGAGCAGCCTCTAGAGAATTCACCAATGGTGAAGAGATGGTCAAAGATCCATCAATAAAACCTAGCTTGTTTTTGCCAATCAGAGACTTTCTCACTGATCTCACCCAAGCAGGATAGTTTTCTCCTCCAATCAGTGGCTGAGAAGTGAGTAGTGCTCCCGGATTTTCCCCAGGGTGCAAGAACAGAGGATTGCTGAGATTATACAAATCTTGTGAAGAAGACGAAGCTTCTATAGTGGAAGCATTGGCCATTGCTGTTTCTGCCATTAAAAGCTTGAGAAGCTTGTAGAACACAGTAATGGTGAATCGAAAGAAAAACTCAAAGAAGATAACGATGCTAACAATGCTCTCTGATATGAAAATCAAGAACAGAGAGCAAAAGAAAATCTCAAAGAAGATGATGGTGATGAATGAGAAAAATAGAGAGTTCCCAAAATTGATCTGAGAAACCCTAAGAAAATTAGAAGCGCTTAAGAAATCGCTCTGATACCATATAAAGTTTTGGATGAAAAACTGTTTCATTGAATTGATTCTGTAACTGTACAATCATATATATATACTAACTTAACCACTACAAGCACGTGTGAACACAATGCAACAAACATAACTAATTCTCTCACGTGTCTGACTTAGAGCTAACAAACTAACTGATCAAGAAGCAAGGAAAACTACATGCCGTTTATGTATACTCATCAAGTAGACGAAGTAAACCACACTGTCGTTTAGAGGAATAATTACAAGTCTTCACTTTCTTCAATTCTGAGAAATAGTCTGGACTTCCACTTGAATTTGGTCTTGAATTTCTTGTCTTAGTTGTGCACTGAGTACCAATTTGTGCTGCACTGATTGTGGTAGTTGGGTCTACATCACCTGATGCACTGGCTGCTGCACTGGGTGGCATGCTGTGCTGCACTGGTGCAGCAGCTAAGTCTACATTACCTGATGCACTGGCTGCTGCACTGAGTGGCATGCTGTGCTGCACTGGTGTGGCAGCTGGTGCATCCTCTTGCTTTTCATAGTGGGAGAATTGGTATCCTAAACATTTTTGTTGAAAATTTTATGAAGTGCTAGTTTAGCTTCAAAATCCTCGGCATAATCAGTAGTTATTGTTAAAAATACCAAGAAGTGCTGGTTTAGCTACAAAGTTCTGGGCATAACAAGTGGTTATTGTTAAGTAGACAGAAAAGGGCGTTTTAAAAAGTTTTTGAACTTAGTGAAGACTCGGGGTCAACTACAAATAGACCAATCCGCATGTTAGTTTTCTCCGTGTATCCGAGATAGACTTTTCAAAGTGCAATACGATAAAAGTGACAAGCATAAACCATTTAATTATTAAGATTTTAGATAGTACCCAATGAATAAATAGACCATTAGCTGTTGCTTGCTAGCTTAATGAGGTTCGCAATTAGCAGAGTTATGAGGATGTGGGTGTTTATTTTGTTAAAAATATTATTGTGCACTAAAACTGAAATTATTATTTTTTTTTAAAATCAACAAAATGAGGTCTTCATTAAAGCACTGTTGGAAATTGAGATGGGGTTTTACACCAAGACCGGTTTGAATGTATTCTCTTAGGGAAACTTTATTCTAATCAAATTTTTAGCTAACCTTATTTTTTAGAGTCTTCTTTCAATTATATCTTAATTGTCAAAAGTTTGTAGTTCAACTGTCACTTAATGATATTTCTAATGGAGATGTCTTGAGTTCATATCACCTTCCTTCATTTTGTCTTGTTCCAGTGAGTTTAAGGGGCCATTTTGCACACTTTACTTGGATGTATGGCCTATAAATAAGATAAGGGTAGAGAAGCTTAGAGCCGCCAAGTCTCAAAATGAAGGCCATTCTCATTGTCTGCCTTCTCTTCGCTTCCATATTTTTCATTCCTTCTTCAAATGCAGCTGAAGGTTACCTCGCGAGAGCACTATTTTGAATTTTCTAGAAGCTAGATAGTTCATAGTTGTATTTTATTTTATTTTATTGCGTACTTATTAAAATAAAATTTTGATTAGGTTTATTGAGTAGGCTTTTACGTAGTAGCATTTTCTCATTTATATATGTTGAAAAATATTTTGAATACAAACATGTTAATTTCAAATTGTTGTTAAAGACTGAGCAAAATTAAATGATTTTTAAGATACCGATATAGAAATCGAATGAGTTTTCTTGTTTTCTATGGCCTAAAAGATAAACATATGTTCAATTCCAAAAGCTAGTATTTTTCTGATAAATTTTAAGTTTCTAAGCATGTACAAATTAGCAAATTACTTGTCAAGTAATTTCACTGTTTGAGATTTTCCATATATGGAACTTTTGCTCTAATTGCTCTCTTCCATGTATGTTTTCTCGTTAATTTCTTAACTTGGTTATATTCTGATAAATTTATCTCATATCTCAGAAAAGTGTGATCCATATTCTCGTAAGTGTGATCCATATTCCGCCAGCTCATATTCTGATAACTTTATTTCATATCTCAGGTAAGTGTGGTAGGGGAATTCCTCATAGAAGATGTATCTCGTTGCCGCCGCTGCCGCCTCAATCTCCACCCTTGAAGCCACCATCTCCGCCTTTGAAGCCACCACCTCCGCCACCGCCAAGTCCACCCCATAGGAAGCCGCCATCTGGATGTAGTCGTGCCCCATATAGACGTTGCGCACCTCCAACCCCTTAATAAATGAAGCACCACGGTTCAACAATAATCAAGCATTAGGTTGCTTATTATCGTGGAAGGCAGTATTAATTAAGAATAAAGTGGGTTTAATTATGCGATAATATCATATATGGTTAGGGGGGTTTGTAATGTCTCTAAATTATACTCTTATGTATTATGCACTCCATACTAGTCTATTGTAAATGTATCCAAAATAAAAAGTTGACTAATGTTTGTCTGTTGGCTTATATGACGGACTTTTGTGCGAATTCTAATTATGCATCATCAATAAGAGTTCTGAAAAAGTTCAAGTTATATGATTTATTTTTTAGTCCACAGTTCTTCGAAGAAATATACATGGAAATGCTTTTGACATTATTCATGAGGATGAGTAAAATTTACTTTAAAACTCACTCAAGTGAAGATTTAAAATTTGGAGAAATACATATATTAATTATATTACAAACACACCTAACCTAACAACTGTGTCTTTTGTCTTTTTGATAAATGTGAATATTTCATTGAAGAAGCAAAAGAAATACATCTTTTTCCCAATCATATATGATAGCACTTGGAAAGGATGCACACTTACAAAAATAGGAGAGATATATATATTTAAATACAAAATATACCTACTTATCCAACAAAAACAAGTCAACAACCCACAAAAGAATTAGCCAAGACTAATGCATCATTCAATAATGGCTGAATCTTCTAACATGCCTCATCCAAATTCTTATTTGAGGCATCAACACAATCTTAGAATTACCTTTAACAATTATACTTTGGAAGTTTTCATGTTTAGCCAGCTGTAAAGCCCAAACTATGGCAGAAGCTTTAGCAAAACTAGGACTACGTACACATCCTTAGCTTATACGTGAGTCTTCTCATTTGAACACACTGCATACAAATTTAATTTTTTTTGCACTCTTTGGTGGAGCCTTTCAAAATAAACATGCTTCTACTTTTGATATCAGGGCTGTTAGTGAGTTCTATATTGTCTGTTCGAGCACACCATCTACTTTCAAACCATAAGGCTCTTGCCATGGCGCATTCAAAAAACAAATGGACTTCTATTTGTATGCAGCAATTATGTGGTAGTAAAAAGAAAGCAACATGTGTCTAAGGGTCTGTTTGGATACCGCTTATTACTAAAAACTGAAAACACTATAGCAAAATAATTTTTAAGTGTGTGAATAGTGTCATGAGACCCAGTTTTAATGAAAATTTTGCTAAAAAAAGTACTTGCAAGTCTCGTGAACAGTGCACGAAACCCACCATCCAAAAACGCACTGTTGGGAAATGCACATAATGCACTTTCCAAATGGGCACTAAGGGTCATATACAATGCACATGATCATGTAGACCTTAGACATCTGCCACTTTCTTTTTACTGCCACATAACCCATTATATATTAATTGCTATATACAAAACCTTTCCCTTACTGTAACATACCAAAAATTAGAGTCTACTTTAATTTACAACACATCAATTTGTTAATAAACAACAACACAACTTATTTAGCCAAACAAGTGATATAGTAAATTTTATGTTACAAATAATAATAACTTTTATTTTGACTGTCTTATTATTTTTTGACAGATCAAAATGCATTAAATTTCAAGTTAACCAAATATATAGCTTCATTTACTAACACCCAAACAAACACTATTTTATAACATGTTTAAGTGTCAACTTATTATCGAATTTTATCACTTACATATGAGACTACAACAGGTACTTGTTGAAAAAAAAAATTAGGTCCATCAATTACAAGTTAAGACTTAAGTATATTGTGGATTTTGGTGTACATGTTTTTAAACTTACTCATTGCGTTTGGCTTGTACACACATTGCAAAATTTAAAGCCATAAAATTTAAGGCTGTCCGAATTTGACTAGTAGTACAAAAATTTTACTAGTTATAGTTACGCATAATATTTTGACGTAAATGCACTTTTGGTCCCTACATTTTGCACTTTTTCCATTTTGGTCCATACATTTTATTTTTATCACTTTTAATCCCTAAACCAATTAACGCATGACATTTAAGTCCTTACCGTCAGCCAACTAACGGGAAAAGCTGAGGTGGCAAATGGAACACTCTGTTAGCTGACGTGGCACTGATGTGGCGATTAAAATATTATTTAGCATTTTTATATTCCACGTCAGCATTTTAATTTTTTTTTTTAAAAACCCATGTTAGAAAATTTAAACCAAAAAAAAAAATTAATTAAAAAAAAAAACTTAAATTTATTGTTTTTCTTTTTTTTGGAAGAACATGGAGAACTCAGAACTATGTGTTCTTCATTTTCTTTGTGTTCTTTGTGTTCTTCCCCAAAAGATTGACTCATATTCTTAGCAAATTAATCCTTATTTTCTTCCCTTTTATTTGTCTTCCTTTTCTTTCTTCCTTTTTTTCATTTTTTTCATGTATTTTCTTGGCATCCAAACCCAAAAAATTTTCACACACTCAAAAGAAAACCTTCAAACCTGTTCCCCTCCCTTCTAAATCTCAAACCTTCCTCTCTCTTCCAAAACTCTCACAACTCTTTCAAACTCCATGGTTGGCCTCCTCTACTCATCGCCACTATTGCCACCACCACAATCGGTAGTGGTTCTCTTCTTTTCTTTCTCCAAATGACCTACTCTCTCTCTCACAATTCACTCAAACTCAGACCCAAATGGCTTAAACTCTCTTTAACTCACATATCGTTGTTGCTCTATCCCAAATCGGTAAGTCTCTCTCTTTCATCTCTCTATCTCTCAGCTCAGTGGTGTAGATCGTGGTTAAGATATGTATTTCAACGGTGGGCTTGTGGGTTGTGAGTTTTGTTGATCTGGGTTTGTGGGTTTGTGGTGTATGTTGATTTTTGGGTTTGTGGGTCTGTGGTGTATGTTGTCTGAATCCAAATCGACTATTTGTGGGTTTGTTGGAATTTGTACGCTTTCTCTAAAGATCTTATTCAGGCTTCACTACTTGTCATTATTGTAATGGATAAGGATGATGATTGCATGGATTGGGTTGAGTTTGAAGTGAAAACCTAGTTCTCTATCTCTAAACCCAGGACGAAAACCCAAACTTTCTCTCTCTAAATTGATGGCCAAACCCAGTGGTGGCTTTCTCTCAAAACCCATAGGCTAACTAAATCGACGGCTTCAGATCTAGGGTTAAAGGTGTGTGGGTTGTCGAATTTAAGGTTGTGTGGTTGTTTGTGGTTTGGTTGTGCATGGAGGCCGAAAATTTGGGTTTCAGTTTTGTGTTTTTTGTGTTTGGTTTCAATGCATAAGAAAATCTTGTTGAATGTTTGTGTTTTGTAAATTTTTATGGGCATGTCTTTTTATTTTGTAAATCTGAGTGATTTTATGGGTGTGGTTGCTAAGAAAATGCAAGAAAAGAAAAGTAAATTTTTTACTTTTTATTTTCTGGGCAAGCTTAGTTGGGGAAGAAAATGAAGAACACACAGTTTTGAGTTCTTCATGTTCTTCCAAAAAAAAAAATTTAATTTAACTAATTTCTTTTCTTTTTTTAAAAAATAATTCGGTTAGAAATTTTTATATTATTTTTATCTGATGTGACTTTTTAAAAAAAAATTAAAATGCTGACATGGCATATAAAAATGCCAAATAATATTTTTTTTAATAATATTTTAATCGCCACATCAGCGCCATGTCAACTAACAGGGTGTTCCGTCTGTCACCTTAGCTTTTCCCGTTAGTTGGCTGACGGTAAAGACTTGAATGTCACGCGTTAATTGGTTTAGGGACTAAAAGCGGTAAAAATAAAATGTAATGACCAAAATGGAAAAAGTGCAAAATGTAGGGACTAAAGTGCATTTACGCCTAATATTTTTTAATTCTTTTTTGAAGACATTTTGGAATAATTTGGATGATTAAAAGCCGACAATGTAACATGCATACTTTATGTAGGTGATGAGCATAGGTCATTGTCAAGTAGAAAAAAAAAATGGTGGCCAAATGTTTTTGGACTTAGTGTAGACTTAGAGTCAATTACTAGTGGATGATGGACAATGGTGTTAGTTTTTTCTATCTGTTATTAGTCTATTTAGATTGTATTTTCAAAGTGCAATAAATTCCAAAAAAAAAATCTTATACCATTGCATTCTGTAGTAATCGTGGAACTCGATTTTTTTCTTTCCTACATTGATCTCAGTTGTTGGTGGCCAAATGTTTTTGGACTTAGTGTAGACTTAGAGTCAATTACTAGTGGATGATGGACAATGGTGTTAGTTTTTTCTATCTATTATTAGTCTATTTAGATTGACTTTTCAAAGTGCAATAAATTCCAAAAAAAAAATCTTATACCACTGCATTCTGTAGTAATCGTGGAACTCGATTTTTCTCTTTCCTACATTGATCTTAGTTGTTGGTGGCCAAATGTTTTTGGACATAGTGTAGACTTAATGTCTGAAAGTTCAAATAGTGTATAAACCACTATGAACTTTTAGACCCCCAAATTACAAATTACTAATTCAAGCTTTATATCAAACAATGTATGTGCGGAAAATGATTATAAGCTTATACCAGAATTGATAAACAATCTAAACCAAATAAAATCACATCCACAGCAAAAATTAAATGACAAAGATTAAGGGAAGAGAGATGCAAACACAAGGACAACACAACGATCTATTATCGAAGAGGAAACTGAAGCCCTCGGCGTAAAACCTCTCCGTCGCCCCCCAAGCGCTCAATAATCTACTAGAAAATGAAGTTAGAATACATGAACAGCAATAGACCCTCCAAGCCAAATCTACCCAGGTACCTAAGTCCTCCAAGCTTCTTGCTCCAACAAGATTATGCCAAACCTTTGTCTTTTCTAGCTTACCAGATTCTGCTATAACCCATAGCATCAACCAATAACCATTGGTCCCTTCTTAACTGCTTCCCAAAGCACCAAATAGCCTTCTCACAGATATGAGTATGGTGAGAAAAGGATTTGGGTAAGAACCTCTCAAGGATGTAACAATGGAGAGGATGAGAGTAGAAGAATTTGAAGAGTCTCTATGTGAAGATTGTGAATGAATCAATCTTGTTTTTTTCTAAGGTTTCTCTCTCAAAATTCTCTCTGGAAGCTCTCTACATTTCGTGGGTATAAGGGGTATATATACTTGGGTAAGAAAGGAATGTGTAGAGTCAGTTTTTTGAGCATTTCTTCTCAAAACTTCTCCTTTGAGTTTGATGGCCACGTGACATGGTCTATACTCTCCCTAAAAAAGATAATAATCTTTATTCACCTCCAAAAACTAGTGTGTAGTTGATAAATTCTAACCAAATTCTAGTTACTCATCAGCTACTTTCACTTTCTGAAATTTTCAGTATATGGAATTCTAGTTCCCTTTGTTCTGGTCCATGTTTCCCTTGTTAATTTCTTGAATTTAATGATATTCTAATAACTTTATTTCATATCTCAGGTAAGTGTAATCCATATGTTCGAGAATGTCATAAAGATTTGCCATACCGGAAGCCACCAGCTGTGCCATTAAATCCGCCTCCTCTGCCACTAACGAAAGGTATTCCCTTTTATATATAGGAGGCAGGGCCGGCCCTAGACATTTTGGGGCCTTAGGCGAGAACTAAAAATGAGGCATTTTTCTATAATTATATTAATTAAATTAATGTTTATTTAATATTTTTATATTATAATATATTTCATTTAAAATCTATTTTTCTTGCCTTTTGAGATGCAAATTGACTAATTAAATTTTTGTATTCAAGTTCTTCTAACATCTCTTTTTCAATCGATAATATAGCTAATCCACTTAATCTTTCTTGGGACATTGTCGATCTTAAATATGATTTTATTACATAGTTGGCCAGTACGTTTAGACTCAAACAACTTGCAACAAAAACAAAATACTTGGTCTGTATCTTTTGAATACACTAGCCATTTTCTATCATGCTTCTCCCTATTTGATAATATTCGATTGTAATCGATAGTAGAAAAATGTCTAGTGTCATCACCTCTAGGAAAAATTATATCATTGTCTCTAATTGGACCTCTTTCTACTAATAAATCTCTTAATTTTGTGTCAATATTTTTCCAATTACCTGGATCATAAATATTTGAAGGAATATAATTCAACATGTCATTATTATTTTCATTTTCTTCTAGTTGAACATCATTATGGTGAACTTGTTCATTTGTGACATTTTCGTCATTATTTTCATTTTCTTCTAAATTATTTTGTAGTTCATTATCAAAATTTGTTGTATTGCAAAATTGAACATCATTGTTATCTTGTAATTGTATTATTTCATTATCTTCTAACTCTTTTTGGTGAATTTCTTGCTCATTTTTTATATTTTCATCTAAATTTTGTGTTATATTTTGTTTATTACTAATAACAAATTTATCCATTGATCTTTTTTGAGACTCAATTAATTTTTCTTCTTTTTTTCTTTTTTTAAGTTTTTCATATTCAGATGCATATTTTCTTTCTTCTTCGGTTCATATCACCATTCTATAAGCCACCTCGATCTGCATGTAACCCATATAAGCGTAATTGTCCACCTTAAAGCCCATGAGATACGAAGCACAATGGTTCAGCGATAATTATGCATTAGATTTGCTTATTCATTCTTGTGGAGAACAGAAATTAAGAATAAAGTGGGTTTTGTGTAATACATGGATTGGGGTTTGTGATGCCTCTTGTAATTTCCAGTAGTGTCTGATGCGTTCCATAATAGTTTGATCTAATGTGTGCAAAAGAGAAGTGCTGAATAAAATACAGTAATTGGCTTATTTGAGGCATTGTTTCCATGCAAATTCCCAATATGATCTTATCTACCTTTCTGAAAAGGTCGAGTTATAAGAATTCTTTTGAGGTGACATTTACTAGGAAAAAAAATCCATATAAAACTATTCACTGATTTGAAAGGAAAAAATATATAATGACTTATATATATATATATATAGTTATATTTTAAATGTATAATGAATTCCGAGAACCATAGGAATGTTTTTAGAGGTCCATGGGCCAAGTAACTCGAGTGAATTTGATGATTTACTAGTTAGGTAAAAGGGAAATTTGAATCCTAAATGTTCCTACTAAAAATATCAAAAAATGAGAATTGAACTACAATGCTCTTGATATATATTTTGTCACACTTTTTATTCATTATTTAGTATTTCCTTTAAAAAACTCATCATTTGTATTTGTGAGAGTACTTTTTTCTTAGCACACAGGCCCAAGTAGAGACAAGAATTTCGTGCCCAAATACTTGTTGTTTTGGTAGACTGTGCTTGGTTCACCACAGCTAAATGGGACTGATTACAAATCAAGTTGTGCACAAGTCACATCAAGCTCCTCAAGACGAAAAATGCGATTCCTCCTAAGCAATAAAATACCATTATAAGTGTTTTAGTCTCGTAAAATGACCATTTACTCTTACGAAACAAGTAAAATAAGTGTTCATAATATTCACAATAAGAAGGAGATTGAAATAGAGTATTTAAGGCTTATCTTTTATTGTATAAACATTTAAAAGAGTTCCTTCACTCGGGACCCCAGGTGTACTATCATGGGATCTCGGGGCATACTAGGCCTGTAAGAACCCAGAATGCTGGTTCTCTGAACTATATGATCTTTCTCCTTGCTTATTATGCAAAGAGTTTTGTCCTTTTCCTTTACCTCTATAGGCCCTGCATAAAAATATATTATACAATACACATATCTTCAAATAATTGTTAGTTTCTTAGATTAAGATATACATTTTAATACATATACATACATGTAAATGAATTTCATGAGAATGATTCAGCCACAAGGATCCTGGCCCCAATTCTCACAGACTTAGTGCTTTTGCACAAGACTTGTGGAATTTGGAACTCAAGTCCAAGTGGCTTTGCTTGGGCATTGCCTTCCAAGATAGTTAGGTAAGAAGGATTTTTGTGGGAGAGAGTGATATCTGATGTGTGCATGTTTTGGCATATGTCTCTTTGGAGGCTAAGTGTGTCCAAGGCCCAAGTTGAAGTGAGGATGCCGGTAAAAAGACTCAACTTTTGGCTGCGTAAAAGGAAAACTAGCAGGCAAGAATATATGTATTGAACAGCAAGAAAGCAACAAAGGAAAACAATGTAATAAAGAAACACACGAAATAACTGTTAAGGATCCTCTAATCAGTATGAGATATTTCATTATTTTTCTTAATTGTGGATTACAATATGCGCACTAAGACGTGATACAAGGTCCAAATAAGCTCAAAAATTACAAACTTAGATGGCTATCTAAGCCTCTAAGACTTGCAAAGTTTGAATCCTTTTGAATCCAAGTATGTACTAGTGGTTGTTTCTGGGATACCGAGAGATATTTCCCTACTTTCTTTGAGATTTTGATAGAGTTTTCTCCATGATTCTGTTGTGATTTTCTATTGTTGAATCCCCATTGATGTTGGCTGCTTCCCCCCTTTTATAATGTCATTTTAGGGTTCAATGTACCATTGATTCTCCCCCTTTAGCTCCCTGGGTATCAGAGCCCCTGTTATGCCAGCCATTCTGATGGCTGGTTCTTTCCCTGTTTCTCATTGTTTTCCTCTTTTCGTGCTGTTTCCCTAAAAGTCACTTGCTGACTTTCCATTCCGGGGCGTCCTCAGGCAGCTGACCTTCAATCTCTCTTCTTTCAAGGCTTTTTACCTTTTAGGCTCAGCTTTTTGGCTATCCTTCTCGCTGTCATTTTTCCCAAGTGAGCGGAATCCATTCCTGCTAGGTTGAAGGTTTTCCCTGCCACTTTCCCTTATAGTTCTTCATTTTCGGTTCCCCGAGGTGCCAGCCTTTTGTTCATGAATTGTCACTCTCCAAGCTTTTCAGTTCTTTGCTGCACCATTGGGTGCTTGAGAAGGACATATCTGTTCTTTGTTTCTTGTATTTTGTGGTACCCCTTTTGAGCTGCCTCAATCCCACTTTAGCTGTGCTACACATCCCGAGGATCCCGAGCCTCTGGCAGCCTCTAGGTATCCCGGCCTAGTTCTTTCACTGGATTTTGCTAGATTTTTAATGGCCTTTTTTTTTTTTTTTTGGAAATATGAACATACATAGGGCCTTGACTTTGATTCTTCTTGCTGCATATCCTCTGGCCTGGCCGAGATCCTTGCTGCACGTCCTTTGAGATCCACTTCTTTTTTCTTTATTATTATTATTATTTCTTTCTTTTTTTCTTCTTTTTGGAACTTTGGGCCTTCATGGTCATTCTTAACTTCATGAATTGGGCCTTCTTTTGTTAAGGCCCATGGTCTTTCCTTATTTTTCATGGAATGGGCTTTCTTGTGAAATTTTGGCCCTCAACATTAGCCCCCCGAGCTCGTGGGTTACCTGTAGCCCACGCGCAAGAAAATAAATTTTTCTTGAAAAGTTTCCTAGTTTGTAGAACCAATGTGTTAACCAAATAATTCTTGAGGAAAAATTCAAAGGATTTGCTACACTTCCTTCATGGAATGAACTAACATGTTGACAAATCTATTTTGTCAAGCCGACAATGAAGTATTCATATATAGACAAAATTATATTGGTATTTCATTTGATGCCAAGAGTATATTTCCAGCACTAGTGTTTTTGCTAGCAAATGTAGGATATGCTTTTTTGAAAGTAGCATACAAAAATTAAATCTCAATATAAGATAGCATTGCTTTGTCAACAAGATTTTGTTTGTTTTACAAAATAGGTTGAGTGAAGGAAGCCCCCATGAACTTTGCCAAAGATATTCTATGCATTGTAGTACATGCTTGCTATGGCTACGGTGAATAACACCCAGATGTTTGCCACATGAGATTTTTAGTCCATGAATAATGATTTACCAATGAGACCATGATATCATAGGTCATTGAATCATATAAACATGCTGATTTAAAGTCTAATCAAGGCTAGCTATTCTTCTCAAAATGTATTAAGAGACAGAAACTTCCCTGGGTACATGGCTTAGAAGGCTTAAGAACATCTCCATGCCTTGCTTTAGCTAAAGACCTTGCTCTTCTTCTGGATGCTCTTGATCTTTGCCTTATTCTCTTTCCAAATTATGAGAGGTTGTATAATATTTCAGATTGCAGCAAATTATTCACATATCATGCCACCGATTATATTGTTGTTGAATTGCTACATTCCATATAGTTCATGAGCCAAAGAAAAATAACAGTGGCTGAACTTATGTACAATAAAGTTTGCACTAGACTTCTCAATTTTTATCAAGTGAAAGAGATATCTAAGGAAAATCATATCTTAGCCCCCAGTGTATGCACTGGAAAAGCCAATTGCCAAATAAGATATAGCAATAAAAAATTACTTCATGTATATGAAACCATGTGAGGATTTCAACCACACAAGAATTCAAAATTTTGATTTTTGATAATTGGTCAAGTAAGAAGACCAAAATATTAGAATTTTCATTTTAATCTACATAAATAAAGTATTAGTGCATGGGTGATACCTCTTGCACAACATTTTGCAGTGTTTTGATATATTCAAACATAGTATTGATGAGTGGGCTTACCAAAAGGGTACCTTTCTTTCGTTGAGTCGAAGTACCTCCAAGCCTTTGGTGAGTTTGCACCTTGTAGGAGAAGGGAAATGTCGCTAGCTAGTTTGCAATGTCATTGACAAATCTCTTTGTATAGAGACTTGCAAAAGTATCCATGCTTTTGCAGGAGACTTTTACAGCTTCGAGTGACGTACTCTTAGAATTTTTTTCAGTTACGCCCTTCTTGGTTCCTTAGGCTCCCTTGAACCAATTCCTTTCATGGAGGTCAATCTTGTGCACTTTTATACACCCACTTTTGGGTTTTCATACTCATTCAAGGCTCTTTCTCTTTGTACCCCTTGTTGGGCCTTGCTTACAATTTGCACCCTTTGTTGGGATGTGCTATGGCTTGTACCTATTGCTGGTACATGCTACAGCTTGTACCCATTGCTGGTACATGCTACAAGTTGTAGCCATGACTAGGATATGCTTACAATCTGCACTTGTACCTATTGCTGGTACGTGCTATAGCTTATACCCATTGCTGGTACATGCTACAAGTTGTAGCTATGACTGGGATATGCTTACAATCTGCACTTTTACTTATTTCTGGTACGTGCTACAACTTGTACCCATAAACTTTTGCCTTTGACCATTTTCTTGGTCGTACTTGGAAACTTTTGCTCTTGGCCAATTTTTGGGCCATGTATTTAGAAAATTTGTTCTAGGCCAAGTCTTAGGCCAGGTACATGGAAAGTTTGCTCTTCCTAAGTCCTAGGCTATGTCACTTGGAAAAATCTGTTTTGGTCAAATCCTAGGCCAGGTACATGGAAAGCTTGCCATTTCCCAAGTCTTAGGCCATACCACCTAGAAAAATCTGTTTTGATCAAGTCCTGGGCCAGGTACATGGAAAGTTTGCCCTTTCCCAAGTCCTAGGCCATTCTACTTGGAAAATTTGTTTTAGCCAAGTCCTAAGCCAAGTACATGGAATGTTTGCTCTTTCCAAGTCCTAGGCCATGTCACTTGGAAAAAATCTGTTTTGGTCAAGTACATGGAAAGTTTGCCCTTTCCCAAGTCCTAGGCCATGCCACTTGGAAAAATTTCTGTTTTGGCCAAGTCCTGGGCCATGTACGTGTAAAGTTTACTCTTCCCAAGTCCTGGGCCATGTCACTTGGAAAATTTGTTCATGGCTATTGAATTTTTCAATCTTCAGAAAATGTTCCTTCGCAGCCCCCCATTCTTAACTAAGGTCACTAAATTGATTTCTTTTCTTTTCTTCAAAGGGTTAAGGATTTGTTTCTTTCTCCAAGGATCTTCTAAAATATCCTCTCTTGGTTATGAACAAATCCTTCATGAAAATACTCTTCTTTTATGAGTCATCTGAAGTTGCTCTCACTAGTGAACTGGTGGCTAGAAGGAGCTCCACTAAGATGATTTTTTTATGGTGTTTTCTTCAAGTGGGGGATCCTCTTACGGGAATCTTAGAAGAGGAAGGCTTACTCTAGGAATGCTCTTTAGAGGTTGACTTCACAAACCTCATAGTTTGTTTCTTTACAAGGATCTCTACCGCTACTAATTTTTTAGAGATCTTCTCACCCAATAGGTACTCCTCTTCTTCGAGGAACTGGGCCAATAAGTCTGCTACAGCCTAGCTCTTGATAGCTCTGGGGATCCTTCAAACCCATATTGTATTGGGGAATTAATATTAGCCACTAGACCGTTCTTCAAGATTGCAAGGGCTGATGGACGAGGGCTTTTATTGGATAAAAGCTCATCACCAATAGGATTTGGTGGTATGAAAAGTAATGATTCAATTGTTAAGATGCATGACCGCCAAACACGCCCATTCTATGTTAGGATACCTCATTTCCATGTCCTTCAATGCTCTGTATGCTTTGGGATCGGGATCCCAGGTACAACAATAGTGATTTTGCCATGGACTAGTACCCATAAGGTAGCAAATGACTCATGATTTGTTGAAGTTCTATGAAAGACATTTGGTTGCTCAGCTCCCCATAGGAAAACATTCCCCTTTTTCAATAGTTTGGATAGTCTACCAGTGACCAAGGCTGGTCTTGGTGTGAGCTTCCTAATAAGGAACTCTTTCCAAGAAGCTCTTGAGTTCCTTGACCGTGGTATGCCTCTTCATGGTTGATATTGTTGTTGCTTTGATTGGATCTATGAGGAGATCGATGTTTAGGAAAAGGAAATTTATCCTTTGGATGTGCTTTATTTAATTTGAAGAAGTCCACCTAATAAATCTTCATATTTTTTCAATAGCTCCACTAGTTGCTCTATTTTTTTTGTTTTTTATTTTTGTATTGATAATTGAGTGCTGATTAGGATAGGCCCCGGGTTCCTTGGGTTAGCCCCCAATTTCAACTCTTCTAGTTTTTCCTTTGGTAAGATTTATACCTTCCTTTCCATATCCATAAGTTTCTCTGGGATCTTCGTAAGCAGTATATTAGCCTTCCTCCTTCTGTCTTTTTCTGTCCAAGGGATCCCTCAAACCATAGGTATTGCTTCCTTTTTCTGGGATAGGAGCCCCTCAAGATCCCGGAGATGGGATATTCTGATTCATCGTATCCCCAGGTTCCTCCAGGATCTCTTCCTAAGCTATCATGTAAGATGATGGTCCGAGATCCTCTTGTAGACTATATTTAGGTCCCATGTTCCTTTATAAGCAATATTCTGCCTTTCCTTCATGTTTCTTCTTCTTTTGGGATAGGAGCCCCTTGGATCCTAAAGATGGGAGCCCTCCGAGATCCTAACAATGGGATATTCTTCAGCTAGAGCTGACTCATCATAGAATATGTTTTCCACAAAGTTTACTTTATGCTAGATTAAGGGACTAGGATCGGCAGTGACTTTTGTGGACTCCCCATTCAATCCCTCTTTCACGTACTAGTGGTACACTGAGAGGATCAGGCGATACTTGTGATGCCATGGTCGACCTTTAGAGCTAGTTGTACGTGTCCTTCAGTGTACTCTATAGCTTCTCCAAATCTTGTTATTTCCATGGGTGGGCCCAATTGTTGAATTGTAAGAAATGATAGATACACTGTATAGTTGTGGAGATTTCAATAATGTTGATTTTGCTCCTGACTTGCAATATAGTGTTTCTATTGATTTTCTTCAAAATATATTCAAGGTCCATCGCACAATAGGCTTTAGCCCCTAAGACATGTAGTAGTTGTTAAATCATGCTTGATCCACCTTCTCTTGATGCTATTGTGGAACTTCTATCCATTTTCCTGATGCCTCCAATTTTTTTGAACCATTTTACTTTGCTAGATCTATGGAAATACTTCGCCTTCGCTGGAACCAATGATCTCCTAGGCTTTGTAGGAATTGAGGGTGTACTCAGCCTTGTTGGAATTAAGGACCTCCTCAGCTTTGTTGGGATTAAGGATCTCCCAGGCTTTACTTTCCTGAAGTCAAGGATCTCCTAGACTTTGCTGGAATTGAGGGTGTACTCAACCTTGCTGGAATAAAGGATCTTCTCAACTTTGTTGGGATCAAGGATCTCCCAGGCTTTGTTTCTTGAAATCAATGATCTCCTAGGCTTTGTTGGGATCATGGAACTACTCCATTTTTTCCAAATCCATGGAGCCAAGGAACTTGTCCATTTTGTTAACCTGCACCATATGATATTATTATCAAGTTGTTGCAAAATTATTTGGCCCTACAACGTGAGGCGATTGCTTTGCTATGTAATTTACATTTCATCAAGATTCTTTGATTCACTTACTTCTCTTTCTTCTTTTTCTTTTTCTAAAACAAATGAAACAATATCATGATTTTTTTTTTTTTAAAAGAAAATACATTAGCCCCCAAATGTAGGGCCATTGCCTTATTACATAGCTCATACAATTTTTATTTCATCGATCTTTATTTTATTTTATTTTTTTATTTTGGCTCACTTCTCCATTTTTTTTTTAGCAATGAGACAATGTTTTGATTGTTAAAATATTATTACATGACCCCTCTTACCCCCTTTTTGTAAAGAGTAGAATCCTCATGAGAAACAAGATTTTGCTTCTTCTAGCTGAGTTCAATATTTATTTTCAACTTTTTGGTTGTACTCTATAGGTTGGCTGTACTCTCAAAACACCTTTAGTATTAGTTAAGTTTTTTGTTGTAGTTATTGTATAATTTTGGGTACTACCACTTTTGATAAGTGTATTCCATGTATTTGGCATTATGTAATGTTGTTGTTTATTTGAATACAGTATGAAATTTGTTCTTTATGTGATGTGTTCTTCTTTATATGATGTGCTCTTTATGTAATTTGTTCTTGTTTATGTAATGCTACCTTGTTTATGTAATGTGTTCTTTATGTAATGTGATCCTGTAATTTGAATAGAGCATGCTGCCTTGTTTATGTAATGTGTAATGTTGCCTTGTAATGTGTTCTTTATGTAATGTGATTCTTGTAATTTGAATAAGGAATGTGAAAGCTCGAAAACGTGTTGAAAACACAAGAGCTGTTTAGACCCCCCAATTAAAATTACGGCTTGGTTGATTTTACACTAACATAATACTAAGTGCGGAATAGTGTAAACACAAGCGTATAAGCAAGACAACTACTCTAATCCATAATTAAAGCAACACAACAGTAATAATGAAATGAACAAGAGTAGGGAAGAAGGATGCAAACACAGAAAACACCGAGACGTGTTTTCGAAGAGGAAACCGAAGAACTCGGCGAAAAACCTCTCCGCCGCCCTTCAAGTAGAAATCGATCCACTAGACAATCAGTTGGGATACATGAGTAAGCAAGAGACCCTCCAAGCCTAATCTACCCGATGTACCTAAGCCCTCCAAGCTCCTACTCTAACAAGGCTTCTCGGAACCGTGTCTTGTCTAGCACCCCAGATCCCACAACAAGCTCCATGTTGCATCTGCCATTCCAGGCTTCTTCCAATGCTTCCCAGCAGCACCAAAATGTCACTCAATACTCTCAAAGGGTGTGGTAAGTGTTTGGGCTATCACCCTCTCAATGGTGTGGAAATGGAGAGGGAAGGGTTGAGGAGATACCACAAGCAATTGTATAGAGAAAGGTGGGGATGACAATCTCTAATTCCAAATGTGTTTGGCTAGGGTTTTCTCTCTGAAGCATTCCTCAACATTTATGGGTAATGAGAGTTTATATAGGATAGGTGCAAAATGTGTGAGTCAGTCAGTACAGGCTGGCAGAACAGCATGTCTCGCGGGTGTCTCGCGGGAAGGCCTTACCCGCGAGATACTCGCGAGAGACAGCTGTCTCCACCTGGCCTGACTCTTCGCATTCCAGCATGTGCAAGGCACATGCTTCACTTCGCGGGAAGCTAAGTCGCGACATACCCGCGAGATTCCTTCAGCCTCCAATTTGCTTGAGTCTTCACACACTCTCTATCACACACCCCTTACATCAATTCCCACAACAAATACAAGGTATAAACAATTGATAGTAATTACAATCAAATTTGGCACGGAATAAAAGCCAACAAAATACATAGTTGTGAACAACAACTTTACAGAATGTAATATGTTCTTCTTTATAAAGATTGTGTATGTTGTACATCAATTGGGTAGACGAGGAAATGCAACCCACAAGATTCTGTTTACATCAATTGAAGAAGCATAAAGAAGTATGTTTTAAAGTAAGATCATTCCATACATATAAAATAAGCATTGTTCAAAACAAGTGGACTCCACCTAACATTAATGGCTAAACACTGCCAAATTTCATCTAAGCAAGAGTATCATTCCATACATATATAATAAGCATTGTTCAAAACAAGTGGACTCCACCAAACATTAATGGCTAAACACTGCCAAATTTCATCTACATAATAGGTGGTTATGTGCCCACTAAGACAACAACAAAATAACTTTACAATATAAAGTTCTGCACAATAACCCAAAAAAAAAAAAAAAAGTGGTGACATGCCACTGTCAGACATGCATAATAACAAAAAAAAGTAAAGTAAAGTTTCTGCTTACACATTCTCCAATCTTCATTTCCCAAAGACTTTGCCCTTGTCCTTGCCTTTGCCTCTACCTGTTGAGAACATTGCACCAGATGTTTCAGCTTTTAATCCACCTCCTCTCCCATATGAGAACAGATGACTACTCCCAACGACCCTTGGTGGTACCAATCCCCTTCGAGGCTGCAAAATACATAGAAACTCCATATCAAGATCTAATTATGTAAGTATAAAGGGTGGTGTTTGTGTTTGTGTTTGTGTTTGTGTTTGTGTATATACTTGAGATAGAGGTTTTCTTGTGTCCCATGTTTCCTTAAGAGTATGAGAGATGGGCTGGCTGCATGAGAACCATTGAGCAGTGGGTGCTTTACTTGGTGGTGGTCTGCTTGAATCTGCTACAGATGGTGGTGGTCTGCTTGAAGCTTAAGCAGATGTTTGGGCTGGCTGTGTAGGGTTTGCCTATTGGCTGCCTCAATGGTTGTTTTTGTGGCTGTTTGATTGGTTGACTTGCTTGATGGATAGTTGGTTTTTTTGTTGGTTGACTGGTTGTCTGCTATTTTGGTTGACTGGTTAGCCTTGGCCTTCTTGTTTACTAATCTTGTTAACTGCCTTACTTGCTCATTGGTTGCCTGGTTAGCTGGCTGGCTGGCTGGCTAGCTGGCTGCCTTACAAACCTCTTTGATGGTTGCCTAGGTGGTTGGCTGCCTGGCTGGTTGGTTGGCTGCCTGCCTGCCTGCTTGCCTACTTGCCTGCCTGGCTAGTTGGCTACCTAGTTGGCAAATCAAGGTAGCTGCCTTGCAAACCTCCTTGGTGGTTGCCTAGGTGGCTGGTTGGCTGGCTAGCCAGTTGCTTGTTCCTTGTCGCTCTTGTCCCTACAAAAAAAATTGTCTTGCATCAGAAATAGATTTGTAATATAATTGTCATAATGAACACATTCTTGTTTTACTTACAAATTTTTTTTTGCCTCTCAAGTCTCTGCCTCATTTGCCTTAGTGTCTCACCAGTTATTCCAGTCTTACACCTCCTTGAATTATGCCCCTCCTGATGGCAAAACCCACATTTTATAGATCTATATGACCTAGAGACTTTGTATGGGTTGTTTAGCTCATCTACATCTTTCTTCCTTTTGATTAATGGCCTGCCTGGAGGCTTGTACACAATTGGAGCAACAGGGGCAGGTTGGTTGGTTTCAACCCATTCATCTTGGCTAGGCAGTGGGGTAATCATCTCCTTATATGCAGCCACATAGTCATCCTTTCTAAAGCATGCATACACATAATCCTCAAGCCTCTCCAGGTTCTATAGATTGTTGCAACACCATGTTTACATGGGATTCCTGTCAAACTCCAAACTCTACAACTACAACACTTTCTTGTAAGGTTAACCACATGTCTCTTATACTCATTATCAACCTCATATATATAGCAACCTGATGGAATAGCAGAAAATGACTTAGAATCATCTTTCAACTGCTCAAGCTTTTGCACTATGTTTGGACATATGTCACTAGTGAATTTTTCAATCCCAGTCCTCTTACTGTACATTCTAGTCATCAACCTAACCCTAATACACTCTAGCATGGCAATGATAGGCTCATCCCTAGCTTCTAATATCATAGAATTAAATGACTCACTAAGATTGTTCACATAACAATCAGAGATGGCCCTTGGAGTGAAATGTGACTTGGTCCATTGGGTTGGTTGGATGTTTTCTAGATACTCCCATGCTTCTTTGTCCAATTCCTTCATATCTTGCATTCTCTTCTCAAACTCCCTAACTGTTGTTGTAGCAGCACACCTCCATAATGCAACCTTCAATTCTAAACCCTTGAAGTTTAACTTAAAGTTATTGTAAATATGCTTCACACAAAACCTATATTCCACTGTTGGGAACAACATCTCCATGGCAGGTATCAATCCCTGGTTATCATAAATACAATAAAAAAATGAACACCATCTGCCTAAGAATAAAAACAAAACAAGTATAAAGCAGACATGTAATGATTAAGAACAAACAACAGTCTCAAAAAGCAAGTGAATTGTATTACCTTCTACCTATCTTAAATGAACACCAGATTTAGCTCATCTGGCCTCCCAATATCATCTGCAAATGTTTGTAAAAACCACACCCAAGAATCCTTGTTTTCTTGCTCAACTACACCTAATGCAACAGGGAAAATATTGTCATTCCCATCCCTTGCAATTGCTGACAATATATGTCCACTAAACTTGCCCTTCAAGTGGCAACCATCTAATCCTACAAGTGGCCTACACCCCACCAAGAATCTAACTTTCTGTGTATTGTATCTCACGTACATCTTCTTGAACTTGGGTTGTGTGTTAGGCTCAGTAATCTCAGTTTGTAGAATCACCTTACTCCCCACATCAGTTACTCTTATCATCTCTACATAGTCCCTAAGCTTCCCATACTGCAACCTCTCATCACCTAGTATGAACTCTCTAGCCTTCCTCTTAGCTCTGTACACTTGATTTATGCTTAAGTCCACATACACATCCTACATAACTCGATGCTTCACACCAGAAACTGCCCAATCAGGGTTTTTGTTGAAATTATCCAAGTATTTCCTAGACACATATGTAGAAGTGACTTGGCCATGCTTGAAAGTCTTCCCACATGTACAAGTTGGAACCATGGACTTTATCTGGAAGGTTAACTCCCTTGCAATCTGTGATGCATATACCCTCCAACCACATTCATACTTGCAGTGGACAGAAACTTTGGTCTTCTCATTAAGCTTGAACTTAATGTCCACATGTTTTCTCACTACATATTCCCTCAAGGCAGCCCTAAACACTTTCCCATTTAGGAACTTCATACCCTTGCATAACTGAGGGTTACTCATGCCAGTGTTCTCATTAAACTCTGGACATCTCACCCTTTCATCTTCATCCTCTGAACTATCTATGCTCCTAGTGTCATCATCATCAAGAGCTTTTTCAGCCCAATCATTATTATCACTATCTTGATCACTGGCAGCAGCTTCTGGTCTCTTCTCATTATCTATAACTTGCTCTCTCACACCATCGCCCTCACTTACATTTTCAGTATCTCTTTGATGCTCTCTCATATTGGGCACCTCATTGTTCTGAGCACCAAATATGTCATCAGGATAATCTGGTCCTTCATACCCTTCCTCTAGCCAATCAGGTTCATCCACATCAACATCTTCACTACTAACAGTTTGTCCATGTGTAGCATGGTCATCCACATGCACAGCTCCACCAACACTGCCATCCCTCAAACCCTCAATAGGTTCTTCACTAACATCATTTTGGTCAACCATAGATGATCTAATAGTATTGGTCACCTCCTCAAAAGCAGGATCATCATCTTCGTCATTCATTTCCCATGACTGGTCTACTGCAATTAGTTGATTTGGTTCTTCAATAGCAATTGGTTCAACTTCAAGTTCTACATAAAGTGTGATTTCATTTGTTGGCCATTCAGCATGCAGTTCACACATGTAGGTCACATCATCATCTGAAGTAATTAACCTTAACCCTTGCTCTAAGTCACCACCGGGTATTAAATAATAAATCCTACTGTTAATAGGTCCCCCAGCCTCATCACAAATGTCTTGTATCTCAAAATGACTTAGTAGATCTGGATCAACAATAGCCATTGTAGATAGCTCACCACGTATATACTCTAAACCAGGGTTCCACTCAAAATTCCTACTATGGTGAATAGTAAAATCACAAAAATTTTAACAGCCATCTGCAGGAGTTAAAACACGTACACAAACAACAATAATTAAATACATAACCAACACATGCATAGAAAGCACCAATGACAAAAGCAAAATAATTTCAGTTGGACACCAAACACCAAGTAACGTGGGGTCAGAGACAAGAAACACAACCAACTAAACAATTTGTCTCCATGGGGCCACAGACAACCTAAAGATGCATCTAACCAAAATATTCCTAGGGACCATAGTCATCAATGTCAACTATAAAAGAATAAACACACCAATGGTAAACCCAACAATGGTAAACCACTAATTTTATAACAAAAAACTTTAATCCGAATCACCTTCATCAATCGTTATACATTGAAAAAGAATAAAAACAACAATGGTAAACCCTAGAAAGTCATTTCATACCTAATACAGAGGAAAACTTGCTTCAGCACTCACACCTCCTCCTTGCTTGTAAGTGTTCGGGGAGGGATTTCACTTTGGCAATCAACGTAAAGAGAGAAAGGGATTATGGGTTTGGGGATTTTTGAGGGTTCGAAGGTAGAGAGAGAGAGAAAGCTCGGTCCTTTAGGGTTTTAATTGTGTTCTAATTGGGCTCTAATTTTGGCTTATATAGTAAATGAGATTTTCTAACAAAAAGGGTAGAGGTGGGTAACAGGGGCCTAATAGGGGCCACCTCAGGTGGGTTAAGTGACAAATTTCAAACCAAGGGTAGGCATTGTTAAAACGGGCCAAACCACAGGTAGGTAAAGTGAAATTTCTCCCTTTTTTTTTTTTGTGAAGACAAATGAGTCCGTCATTCATTAATACGTAATCAATCATGATGCAAAGCATCTAAAGCAGGTGGGGGCTCATCTTCCATCCAATACAGATCATCCACTATATTCCTAGCAAATCTAGCTAAAGAATGAGCCACCATGTTTCCTTCCCTTTTTACACAACTAAAAGCAACAAACTGCCCACCCAAAATATAATGTCTAATGTCATTCACTATATGACCATAGAAGGAATTATTTGCTGAAGAACACGAAATAGCTCTCATGACATTTGAATTATCTCCCTCAATCACAAGATTTGAGAACCTGGCTTCCATAGAAAATTCCAAGGCTTTACGACATGCCAATGCTTCTGCTTCGTCGCTGTTGTGCACATATTCTCCCTTAGCCGACACACCAGCCATCACCTCACCTGCAGAATTTCTAATTATCGCACCAACACCAGAACATTTTAAGTCTGAGAAGACCGCTGCATCAATGTTCAATTTATAGACATCCTGCAAAGGGGGCTGCCAGTAGATGCTGCTTCTTGGTGCTGCATTTGAAATCACCATATTTGCTTGAGCTTTCTTGTATTCTTCTAACAGTTCAGCTGCTCTATTAGTCAACCACCACAAGTCCTTCATTTGTCCTCCATGCACAGCCACGTTCCTCTGATTCCATATGAGCCAAGCTTGAACAAGGAAGAGCTCCATCTCTGTTGTAGATAACCTGTCCTCCAAAGTTTCAAAGAGCTGCATAAAATCAAATTGGTTAGTCTGTAGCTTCTGCAACGTGTTGATACTTCCTGCCCAAACATATTGGGCTGCTCCACACCCCTATATGGCATGAACAGCATCCTCGGGTTCACTCATACAGCAGTGACACAAATTTTCTGGAACAATTTTAC
This sequence comes from Quercus suber, assembly GCF_002906115.3. Lineage (NCBI taxonomy): Eukaryota > Viridiplantae > Streptophyta > Magnoliopsida > Fagales > Fagaceae > Quercus > Quercus suber. The sequence continues at coordinate 229,760 of NW_027069701.1, read as the reverse complement.
GCTTTGCTAGATTCACCCATGTGGGAAGGATATCATGGCAAGCCCTCCAACCAAAAATTTTTATTTTCCCAGGTATCTTTAGCTTCGATAAAGTTCTCCACATCTGCTGCCTTCCATTCCTATTTGATGATTCGGCCCAATGATCTTTCCTCAGAACCTGTCGTGCTAAATGGTATCCAAACCGAACAGTATACTCCACTCTCTTATTATGCAGCCATACCATTGAATCCACTTTAAATATTATTTTATTTTAATGAGTAATGATGATGTACTTTAAATATTATCTTGCATTTGTACTACCAGATAATGAACGTAACACATTGCGTGAAACATAGATACAATGGATAAGAAAATCCCTATAGCATTCACATTTATCTGTATATAACAGAAAAATGCAGAAAAATTTATAGCATTCACATCAAATCAGTATGTAATAGAAAAATGCCTAATATATTTTTTTAAATGATCTATATCAGTCTGAGTATAATTATGTAAGTTTACAAGTTTATTAGTAATTGTGTAAATTTATACTAACACTATTCATATTGCATTTAGTTATTATTCATACTAATACTATTTATTTTGCATTTAGTTGTTATTCTTTTCTTTTTTTTACTATCTCAAGAATGAAGAAAAATAATGGATGGTAGTTGTTGTATGTGAAGAAAGAGAAATAATTAAAAAAAATAAAAAAAAAATTGATATTTTTAATAAAATCTAATTTAAAATAAATAATCTAACGTGATGAGTTTTGAAAAGTGAGTACGTACAATAGAAGAAGTATGTTCTTTTGCTAAAATAGGTAGAAATTTTTGCACGAGTTTATGCAAATACCCTAGCCGTTCTATTCCAAATGCCATTTTAACATTGCAAAATCTACTTTATCTATTTTTACACACCACTTTACAACACACCCTTCATTAAATCTTATATTTAACACATTAAAATAATATATTCAACAAATTATAAAATTAATTTTACTCTACAACCCATAAACCCAATAAAAAATTATTTCACAATCCAAATCCATTGCCCACCATGACTACAACCCAAATCCAACTAAATTTACAACAAAAATCATCTCAAAAACCAACCAAAAAAAAAAAAAAAACCACAGGTAAAAATTAAATAAACCACCACCATCAGAGGGGGAAAAAAAACACAAAACTTAAATACCATCACTGCAACAATCAACTGACCCACAACCACTAACCAGTAGCCAAAAGGAGAGAGAGAAAGAGAGAGAGAGAGAGGAGCCGCAAGAGAAGTAGAGAGCCCAAACTGGGAGAGTGGAAGGGGCTTAGAGTGAGAGAGAGATCTAGATGGCGACTTGAGGTCAGCAACATGGTGGTGAGATCGATGGCGGTAAGAGAGAGAGAGAGAGAGAGGAAAGTTGAATAAAAAAAGAGAACAAAATTTTAGCATTTGTTCCATATTGTTTTAGTAGAATGGTACTGTTCATTCATGTGAAAATTTTTAGCATTTGGAACATGTGATGTGGTTAATTCGTTTTTTGGTACTTAGTGTGCTAAATGCTAAAATTTTATCATTTAACACACTTGATGCTAGTGGTTTAATAACTTGATATATTTAATCAAAATAAACACCACAAACTACTTTAGTCTTCAAATTTTTTTCCCTCATCTCAATATTATAAGGGGTATAAGAAACTGAAGATGGCGAGGTGAAAAATTGGATATCAAATTTGATGACAGTTTCCCTTAAATATGTTTCCTAATCCTTAACTAAAGGATTTCTAGGCAATTTTGCAGGCCAGAATGGCAAATGAAACCAAAGAAAGAGTCTTCTTCTTCTTGAAGTATAGTAACCCAGAGAAATGCTTAATCACTCATCATGACTAAGAGCTAGATATGAAAAAAAATAGCATAAGATAGACCAAAGAAGATGATTGCTTTAGATAAAATGTGTCCCTTGAAGTTTTTACTGTCCCAAAAGGAATATCCATTGGGACCTGAAACTCGTCATGGTTCATTTAGACCTACAAAAGTATGCATAGTTACAAATAAACTCATCATGGTTCATTTAGACTTTTGACGCCATTTTATCTGAAAGTTAAAATGCGGCCCTAAACTTGGAATAGAATTAAAATTTGGAAATTTAAATAAACAGACTTTAACAATAAAATAAATATACATTTACTAAATTTTCTATTACAAACAACTAGAGGGGAGAGAGAGAGAAAAAAAAATGGATAGATAGCTGCACATTTTGAAGAATAGTCAGCTTGAAGAATGGATAATAGTGTTTTCTTTTTAACCGTTAAATCTTATGAAAATCAATGGCTATTAGTAGGTGTAACTTTTATGGAGTTACATCAAGTGTAATTTGAACCATCTCTCTCTCTCTCTCTCTCCTCTCTCTCTCTCTCTCTCTCTCTCCTCTCTCTCTCTCTCTCTCTCTATATATATATATATATATATATGACATTGTGAAAATAAAGGTTTTGGAAGGAGCTGCCATATATAAATATTTGGGACAAAATTGGGAAATGCCCCATTTGGGCAAAAAAAGCAGCATTATGCCCCTTTTCCAAACTAAATAGGGAAATGCCCCTCTTCTAAAAATCGAGTTTCTCAAAATCGATTTAGGCCCTATAGAGGCGTTTTTTAGGAGCCTATAGTGACGTTTTTAGGACCTATAGTGGCATTTTTTAACTCGACTTATATGAAATCAAGTTATAGGTAAAAAAAGTTAAAAAAAATTGCCTATAACTCGATTTTATGGAAGTCGAGTTACAAAACGTCACTATAGGTCCTAAAAATGTCACTATAGGTCCTTAAAAACGCTGTTATAGGGCTCTAGAATTTTTTTTTATAACTCGATTTTGAGAAAATCGAGTTACAAAAGAGGTCATTTCCCTATTTAGTTTGGAAAATAGGGCATAATGCTGCTTTTTTTGCTCAAACAGGGCATTTCCCAATTTTGTCCTAATATTTGAATATACATTTATACTGAATAATTTACGATGTGGAGTATTCATGAAAGGAGCTTAGCATGAATAAATGGACCAGATATATGTGCACGATATTTTCTTACGAAAAATATGGTGTGTGCCCTACGTTTCAACTATCAAGGTCTAGAGCAACTTCAACTCAGATCAGATTACAGATCCATACGAAGACTATACACATTGACCAAGTTTATGAGTAGATACAATAGGTGTAATGTGAAGCGACAACTAACCACTTTAAGTTCAAATTTAATAAAAGATGAGTATTGACTCTATAAATATCTTAACTTCAAATTTTCATTTTTATCCACACACACAAAAAAAAAAAAAAAAAAAAAAGGTTCAAATTTGATAAAAGATGTGCATTTACTATATAGATAAAGCAAATGGTAAGTTGGTAAGTTAAAACATTTATTAATTGTCTTGTTAAAAATGACTTCATTTTGGAATATCTCAAAATAGATTATAAAATTACTAACAATTTATTAATTGACTTGTTAAAAATGACTTCATTTTTTTTTTTTTTTGAGAAATTGTTCTAATAAAAACATATTTTATAACAATTTGTAGGGCACAACCCACACATTTTTTTTTCTAATAAAAATAATTATTACCTTAAAATTTTGGGGAATTTTTATAATGGGGCCTTACCGCCTTAGGGAATGGCTTAACTAATCAGTCTAAAAGCCATCCCTTTTTATATACCATAAATCACAATATATTAAATCAATATAATATGTTGCTTTACTAGTATTATTCTTAGGACAAAACCTAAGTAAAACACCTTAAACATAGTACATTAAAATTCAAACACATTATTGTATTGACCAATAAAACACAAATAATAATTTATTTTATAGGAAAGAATAAAAAAAAAATTTATTATAAAACAAGGACAATTAGTTCCCGGATTGGTTCGAGAATCAATACACCCATATGTTTGAATTTGATTGGGTATATAATGCACTGCACTTAAGGTATTGTACATAAATTTTGCCCTTATTCTTGTATAAGTGATCAATTCTAATTAATTTATTAAGAATCCAAAATCGATCTAAAAAATTTTGGGGCTAATACTTAGATGTTGCTGTACCAGTATCATTCTTTATTTTTTTTTTTTCTTTTTCTTTTTGTAAAAATTGAAAACTACCAGTTTCGTTCTTAAATTGCAGTAATATTGCCCCTAATCTAAAGGCGATAGGACAAAGGCAACAAGTGAATTGCCCTCCTGTTCAAAGCCATGGGTGTTGTGCACATGGGTGGGTACCATTTTGCATTTAGTTTTGACGTGTGAATTCAGTTTTTTCACAATTAGGTCTACAGATTGGTGGTTGAATTCATAAAATATTATTGGTGGTTGGGTCCAAAATCAAATATATCATATTCTTGGTGAGCTCAAGTACTTTGTTCATTTTCGATGTTTTGGGAGGTACTTTAGTCAGTTTTTAGGTTTTTGGAGTCATTTTGGTCATTTTTTAGGTTTCGAGGATGTATAGGTCTTTTTTCGGTATCGGGAGTGTTTTGGATATTTTTTTTTGTGTTTATGGGTGCATTTTATTCATTTTTTTCAATTTATGGGGGTATTTTGGTCGTATTAGTAATCAAGGGTATTTTGGTCTTTTTTAGGCATAGGGGTACTTTGGTCATTTTCGATGTTTTGGGGTGTACATTGGTCAATTTTTAGGCTTTTGGGGTTATTTTAGTCATTTTATTTAGGTTTCAAGGGTGCATCCGTCTTTTTCTAGGTATCAGGGGTGTTTTGGACATTTTTTGTGTTTACGGGGGCATTTTGGTCACTTTTTTTATTTACGGGGATATTTTGGTCTTATTCAAGTAATCAAGAGTATTTGGGTCTGTTTCAGGCACAAGGGGTACTTTGGTCATTTTCAATATTCTGGGGGGTATTTTGGTCATTTTTTAGGTTTCGAGGGTGTATCAGTCTTTTTTGGGTATCGGGGGTGTTTTGGACATTTTTTGCATTTACAAGGCATTTTGGTCACTTTTTTGATTTATGGGGGTAATTTGGTCTTTTTTGATGTTTTGGGGAGGTATTTTGGTCATTGCTCAAGTTTTAGGGAGGTATTGGTCATTTATTAGGAGAAATCCCTATTCCAACGCTTTTAAAAGTGCTGGGATAGGTCTTCCCTAGAGGGGAATGGAGTAACCCTATTCCAGTGCTTCTAGTGCGCTAGTATAGGTGTACCCTATTCTAGTGCTTTAATAAGCGCTGGGATAGGTCTCCCCTAGAAGGGAATGGATTAACCCTATTCCAGCACTTTTAGAGCACTAGTATAGGTTACCCCTATTCCAACACTTTATAAAGTGTCGAGATAGGTCTCCCTAGAAGGGAATGGAGTAATCCTATTCCTATGCTTTTAGAGCACTAGGATAGGTTATCCCTATTCTAGCACTTTCAAAAGTGTAAGGATAGGTCTCCCTATAAGGGAATTGAATTACCCTATTCCAGCGCTTTTAAAGCACCGGGACAGACTCTTTTCAAAAAAGAAAATAATTTTTAAAAAAATCGATAAATCTAACCTATTGTGGCGGTTATAAAACGCTACAATAGGGCCTCCTATACCAAGGGTTTTGGAAACCACCGCTATAGGCCTCCTATTGTAGCGATTTATGAAGTGCTGATTTTGAGCTACAGTAATAGGGTGTCCTACACAAGCGGTTTCTAAAAGCGTTGCTATAGGTTAATCTATTATGGCGTTTGGAAAGTGCCAGGAAAAAAACGCTGGTGTAGGACGATTTTTTTGTAGTGAGTAATGTGTTTTAAAACCAAAGATTTAAAAAAGAACAAAAGAGTTAATGTAATCACAATTCACGTTGATGGAAGATGTCTTCTATAACAGATTTGACTTATTCTATTTATGAAGATTATTTTTTAATGCCATAGCATGTGAAAAATGTTCACAATTTTTCTGTATGAGCATGATAAGCTTAGGAAAAAAAAAAACAAAATTATTGTGGTTAGAGCCGTCGGCCATGTGACAAATATAGTAATGAAAGTATGGTTTTAGCCATAGTATGGTTTGAATACAAGGAAGAATGAGATGGAAGAAAAACGTTTTGGTTGAATGTGTTATTTTAGCATTATCCTATACTAATTGCCCTTGTTCTTTCTTGGATTCCATGTGCTGGTTGATCACATCCTAAGAATTGCTTTAAGTCTTGCAGCTGCGACTCATTCCAAGTATGGAAATTAGTATTTGATATTTAGATTATTAAAGTGCCCCCTCTTTTTCATTTGGTAACTAAGATAATATACTAAATTTTGTTTGCAAATGAGAATGTACTTGTAGTAGTAACATTTCAACAAAGATCACAACTCACAAGTGATGCTTAATATGAATACTCGAGGCTAGAAATTAATGGCTATATATTTTGTACACTACCAAGAGAATTAGTCTAATTATCGCAATAATTTTTTTTTTATGAACATTTTTGCAATAATTTGGGTGGTCCAATCAGCTCAATAATATGTATAAAGTTTGACTTTTTTGACTAATCTAATTTAGGCATGTTTTTCATGTTTGAAAAGATTTTGATGGGCTCCCAATGTAATCAGCATATAATTTTATGGACCTGATAATAAATATCATAGGTAATTATTAATGTTGGGTTGGTGACTGATCGCTGACTCCCATCTACTTAGGATTTGCATGAAGTTGAATCATTGTTATTGTAGTCACTATTACAATAAATTGAGGTGGGAATAGGGTTGGGAATTCGATTATGAACTGGGAAGCATTAATAGGGAATGCAATTCGATTAGTGAATGCAATTGATCTCTAGTTTCGAAGGACTAGTACGACTGTGATCAACCAAGCCGATTATGAACAATTCGAGTTCAGTTCGATAAAAATTTTGTTTATGTTTATTTGTTTATAAATAAGTTAAGTTTGAGCTTTAGTTTTAGGCTTGTTTAATAAACAAGCTAAGCCCATGAAAAAAAAATTTGTTCACGAACAAGCTCGTGAGCTATTAGGCTTGATACAAAACAATTCAAATGTAGACTCATTTATAAGTTTATATGTATCAGCTAAATATTCTCATTACAGATATCTATATCTATATCTATATCTATATATCATATTATATATAATAAAAGTTGGGCTTAGACGCCGTGGTTGGGCCTCGTGGCGTCACCAAATTGCAAAAAATTTATTAAAATTTTAATTTTTTTAAAGAACTAAAAAGGAATAGTATACTACCAGGACTCTAATTCATTCTTATCATTAAATAAAATTAGATTAACATTATTTTTTTTATTTGTAATGATATATTTCTTAAATTAAGGGATAATATTTAACATACAAAAATTTAATTTATATAATATATATCATCGAATTAACATTATTTTTTATTTGTTAGGTTATATTTCTTAAATTAAGGGATAATATTTAACATACAAAAATTTAATTTAGATAATATTTATCATCTAAATTTTCAAAATTTTAATCATACTCTAATTAAAAGTCTATTTTAAAAATTTTCTAAATTTAAATCTCATCCCACGTTTTTGTTGTTTCTATTTTCCTCAAGTTGCAACTTAAATTTTATTAATTATTATTATTATTATTATTATTATTATTATTATTATTATTTAATTAATATAATTTTATCAAAATATCAAGTTACAAAACTTGATTATTAAGGGATAAGTAAAATCCAAATTCTTCAAGAGGTGATTATTATAAATCTATCCCTAAGAAATAGTAAATATCTCCATTAATTTGATAATCTTTACCTATGCCAAAAAATAATATATATCTCTATTAATTTGATAATTTCTACGTTGATGACATTTTAAACCAAAAATAAATAAAAAAATCTATCAGAATAAGAAGTTTGAGAAACAGCCTCCAAAGGAACACAAGAGGTTTGACTTGAAGAAGCTCTCATACGAGGAAAGGAATGCCAAATTGATTGAGAGATTGAATACTTTTAACTCTGTAGCCGATGATGATGAGGATGATGAGTGAAAATAGTGTTGGATTCGGTGCTTAATATTTGTTGATTATTTGTGATACATTTTATTTTTTTGTCAGCACAACTAAGAACCTAGCTGTGTTTTTCTTTTTGTTAAATTTGCATTTTTGCAGGTTGTCTTTCATCATCTAGATGTTTAACTAGATATGAATTTTGCATCATTTATATATAAAAAAATATATATCAACTACATTCTCTTTCTCACTTTTTTATTTTTATTTTTATTTTTTATTAGCATTACATTAATTCTTTATCTCAAAGATGAGGCTTTCATTGCTACTATGGACATGTACGTATCTCATGCAAGCATATATGAACTTAAATTGCCTTTCAATATTTTGAATGCTTTATTATTTTGCTAGATGTGATTAGGTTCAAAAGTATGTGCTTCATTATTTTTCTAGATCATTTAAATACACTAAAACTAAGTTAATGGGATTTATTTTATATAATATATCAAACAAAATGAAATAAATTTTGTCAAGTATGATTTATTCATGTTGTTCCCTTTTTCTTTTTATTTTTATTTTGAATATCAGCATTTATTTATGTAAAGTGTGCATAGAATTATGTATCCGTTTGCAACATTAATTAATACTTTTTTGCTAATTATTAGCATAATTTTCTCTTCCCAACAAATTCTTCATTAATCTTTTTATATTTTTGGTTTTAAATTGCAAAATTTTGGACCATCATTATAAAATAGGTTTTTTTTTTCCTTGCAATTATGGAACTTATTTGACTAAAGTGGTAAAATCTAAGTGGAAATGATCGCTCTTTATAGAAAAAAAAATTATTTTAAAGCCTGGTATTAAATGGTCATAGACTCATGTGCAATTTTACAATCTATATGGTTCTCTTTTTTTTTTTCAAAATTTGGCTTCACCAAATTGCAGAAATTCTTTTAGAATTTTAAAAAAATAAATATAATTTTTTTTTTTACTTATCTTCTTCTCCTATAATTTCTAAATTGATAAAAATCTTAATTTGATTACAATCCAAACTCTTCATCTAATCCTTTTTGTAGTAATTTTTTTATAATTTTTAAAAAATAAATATAAATTTTTTTTGTACTCATCTTCTTCTCCTATAATTTCTAAATTAATAAAAATCATAATTTGATTACAATCCAAACACTTCATCTAATCCTTTTATTATTATAATTTATAAGTTGATAAAAAATTTTAATTTGATTACAATTCAAACTCTTCATCTAATCCTTTTTTATTTAAATTATATATATATATATATATACACACACACTCTTTGAAGTGAAGTTTATTATAATATGTGAATGCCATAATCCCATGACAGGTATGCATTTTTTCTTCATTATTATTTTTTCATTTTGTTTAAGCTATTTTTCTTTAACTTCAAAAAAATTAATAAAAACTTCTCACATACATTTTAACCCAATTCATAATATTAAACTTTTGTACTCATTTATTCTCTTCTATAATAATTGGTTCAGGTTTTAGTTACATACTCACACTTTCATCTCTTAAAGTGATAGAGAAAACAAACAGGTTTATTCTTTGTTCTTTTTCTAAATTTATATCTTAATTTATAATTTGTGTTAATTTCTTAATTTTAAATTATGAATAAGTTTGATTATATTCTTTATATTGAATGTAAATTGTTGTTTATAGTTTTTGGTTGTGTTATATTCTTCAAAAAAATAAAATAAAATAAAATAAAAGAGGTTATATAAATTTGGCAACAAAGCTAAATAGATAAGCCTAAGAAATGTTTACTAATAATAGTTTTATCCGTAACTTTTTATTAATGTGATTTTTAAAAAAAAAATGAAAAGAGAGATAATTTATTAATGTGATTTAAACTTTGCTAAAACTTTTTTAAGGGATTGGTTTTAAAAATTTTCAAAGTAATTTTCTAATTATTAACTACTATGCACTAACTTCTAACTACCAAAACCCACAATTGAAATACTAATCCGTATGAGATACCTACTATTATATATTATACATTGAATTTTTTTTTCTTTTTCCTTTTTTCAAAAGAAGCGTATCTCTCTCTCGCCGCAAAACAAGGGGATTGAAAAAGAATTAGCTAGACAAGGGTAATACTACACCACATCTTTTCTACAATAAATGTTAAATTCAAATAATTTTTCATGCTTATACACATGTTACACAAAGGGATTATAAGAAGAATTAGCTAGATAGGGGTAAGACAGCAAGACTACAACACCTCTTTTCTACAATAAATGTTAGATTCAGATAATTTTTCATGCATATACACAAACATGTAGCATGCAATGTACAGGACTTAAACTTTAAGTTTAAACTTAAACTTAGTAGGGTGAAACTCACTCAAGCTTTAGTGTCTTCTTCCATGCTTTTAAGGAAAAAAATTAAATTCTCATGTGAGTCTCTCTCTACTTCAAATTTTTAAATGTTTAATAATTTAGATTGTTCTTAATTATTGAATTGAGGTTTCTACTTAAACATGATTTCAATTGTTGTTTTGGATAGTTTTTAACTATTAAATTCAAGGGTTTTTCATTTTAATATATGTGATTAATTGAAACTTAAAGTTCAATGTATTATTGAAAATCATATTATATATATTTTCTAAGTACTTCTACCATCTTCCATTCAATTTTATATATATGCATTTTATGATACCTTAGTCTTACACAACGTGCATTCATTATGTCACTTAAAAGTAAAATATTCATTTATGTTTATTATTTATTTTTAAGGAAATTAATAAAATAATTATTTACATATGAATTTTGATTAAGCCGTGCATCACACGGGCATAATGCTAGTATCTATATATATATATATATATAATAGCAAAAGCTGAGAGAAAGTGGGTTCCTACAATTAAGGAGGTAGTGACAAATCAGAAAGTGTCTATCCAAAATTTAGGCAAGTTCCGCTTTAAAAAGCGATACATTATATTGTTTAGTAACGCAACAACACCGTTTAAAAGCTATAAATTATAATCTTTGACTAAGTTAAGAAACTGTTTCGAGCCCTATTGGTATAAAAGGAAATTAACTGCTAGAAATAAGAAAGATTGCTACACAGAGGAAAAAAAAAAAAAAAGAGAAAGAGAGACCAAGAGAAAAGAGAGACAGAGAAATAGAGAGGCAGAGAACGGAGAAGAAGAGAGAGATCGAGAGATCAAAAACTGAAACCCAAAACATCAGACACCAATCAAGATGAAGAAGAGTTGTACAGTCTCTTCCAATATCCCCAAAATCTCTCTCTCTCTTCTCACGAGCCCTAATCTTTTTCTTCAAGAATATTCAATCCCTTCAATCCAAAGAAATAAAGAGGCAGAGATAGAGAGAGGCGATGAGGACACGGAGAAAGAAATGCGACACGGAGAAAGAAACAGAGAAAGAGGCAGAGTTGCTAAGGCTGTCCATTATGCGTTACAATCAAAAGGGAAAGAGAGCAGAGTTCGTTTGAACCATACACCTCCGTTCCCTTGCCATATTTAGACCACCAGATCATCGGAACTGACATCGACAACGGTACATTTTTTTTTCTCAATTTTTTAGGTTTGGTATAAAACGTTACTTTTAATTGAGTTTTATTGTTGGGTAGGCTTAGATTTGATTCGTTTTTGTTTTGGGTTTTTGGAATCTTTATCAAAATGATTGTTTTCTCAATTTTAGATATTCGCTTTTGTTTTTTGTTTTTTTTAAGACTACAGAGATCACAAAAAATATTGATTTGGGTATGAAATGTTACTTTTGATTGAGTTTTCCTGTTGGATGGGTTTAGATTTGATTTGTTTTAGTTTCGGGTTTTTAAAACACAGAATGATTGAGCCCTACACCGCCAGTAGCCTCGCCATAGAAGAAAAATCTATGGACCATCAACACTGTAAGACCATATAGCTACCACCGGTAATTTTCTTTTTCCTTTTTTTCTTAGATCTATAGGTACGAAATATGAATTATTTTTGAGAAATTTGGTACTCTCTGGTCATTCTCCAAATTCTTTTCATTCCAAATTAAATTCGTTTAGTTTAAAGCCAAGGTTTTTGAAATTTCAATTATAGTGCCCGATAGGTGTTTGATGCTGGTTCTCAGTTAATATATATATTGCAAAACTTCGACTTTCCCCTATGATAAACAAGACCCTTCTATCTCTGAATTGGATTTCACCTCTTCGTTATTGTAAACACACACATGCAAAAAGCACAAGCATCGTTTCTTACCAATACACTTGAAAGTTAAGCAAAAGGATAACAATAAAGAACCATAATAATCGATCAATAACATTTACAATACAAAAATGTATCACAAAGTTCGAATTGCAAATTGTTGCAGAGAAAAGGTCAAATTACAAACTATGGCAGAGAATGGATTAGTTGCTTAGGTCCAGAAAATCTTGGCCCCACCCGTACACTATATTATTATCATTTATGTTTATATTGAATTGAATTTTAACCTCATTTGCATTTATAAGACAATAATATGTCTGATTGTCTGATATTCTTTAAGATGCATTATATTTGTTGCTCTTTTCTTAGATATAGTCATGTACACACTCTAATGCTCAAGGAAAATTGTCAACCTGCTATGAATGATGTATATAGTGTGTGAAGGGTGGTTACCATTAATTGGTTGTGTCAAAACCATAATAATCTTTGTAGAGCTTTTAAGTCGGTAAATTTCTATAAGATGCTATGTATAGAATAATAGGGATGTAATATAATGTTATGTCCATTCTTATTTTTTAAAATTGTTGAAATTTCCTTCTCTCTTTTATTCTGTTCTAAATGAAAATTGTCTTTTTAAATATATTTAGTTGTGCCAAGAGGGAGAGTTGTGAAACCAAGAGATAGTTATGTTGAAGACAATGGAAGAACAAGTGTATTTCTGTAGTTTCAAAATGAACAGGAGGTAGATGTGAAAACACACCAACAGTTTTGCTGCCCAAGAAGAATCATGATTCAGTCATGAGCCACATTGATATGGAGTTCTTGCCACCACAACTTCCTCCATTTTATCCTTTCGAGAAGGTCTCCGTGGAACCGATGGTACCTTTTAAAGTAACTACAAGTATACATCCTTCAAATAGTCCGAATACAAGTTCTGCAAAAGTTCTTCTTTCTCCTTCGGGTTTGTATAAGTTTATTTTGTTTGTATGGAATCAGTAATTTATTTCTTATTATATAATAATTGTGTTAATTTTATAATCATTGTGAAACTTAGGGTCGGAGAGAGGGACTTACTTTTAATGTGATATAGGTCAAAGCTTAATGACAGGTTAGGCAATGATGAAGTTATCTTTAGAAAGAGCATGTAATTTAGCAACATATCTCTATGTTTAGCTATCTGATTCCATGAAAAGTCACGTTAATTAAGTTGACAAAAGGAAAATAGCTGAAAATTGATGATAAATTTAAGCTACAAAAAAAAACAAGAAATAGAAAAAATATACCTCTGTTTGGAAGAATCTCAACTTTTTACTTAAAATAGAGTGACAATATTTTGAATATGATGATTGTTTTGTAACATCTCCTGTTTAAGGTTCTAATTTTCTTTTCTCATACAGGTGGTGTGTACGTGGGAAAAAGGGACTTTGACTCTGATATAGAATTCTTCAGGTTCTTTCTATTTCTGGTGTTATTAATGACACGACACTGTTGTCGGGCTTGATTGTTCTATTTATTTTGTTTAAGATGTAGGTGAGGAACCTTTAATCCCCATTGTTATGGATTTCACAATTGAATTGTTGTTTCATTTCTTTCACTGATAAATTTTTTTTTTTTCCCCACAAGGGCCTCCATATATTGATGATTTAGAAGCTATACTTGACGAGTTTTTTCTCAAGTCTCTTATTACTTATGTTGAGGATGGCAGCATTAAGGAGGTATGCACTCTCTAAATTATTCAACCATGAATTGGCAGAGTCCATAATTGTATGTGATAATGGAGCTTTGTTAGTACATACAATTAGTATATCATGTTTTATAATTTTTCAGGTTTTTTTTTTTTTTTTTCATGTTATGCAATTTGACTTCAGATGTCGATCTTATTATAGTGTCTATAAAGGGGTAAAGAAAATATGTTATTTAAGACCTTAGTCAAGTTGGTGCAGCACTCAATCTTTTCCTTTTTTTTGTTAGCCCTAAAAATCAGTATATGATCACTCAAAACCAAACCAATCTAATTCAAGCCAGACCTAAAGCAAAAATAATTTAAAATGTTAAAAATAAACAACCAGCCAAATTTGCAATAGTTCAACAAGTAATATTGCTACAATAATTTGAGACTTTTTAGCTACTCTTTTTATTTTAGTGACTGTGACAACTAAAACAGGTCAGTATTCTAACTTGCTGCCTCCTTAAAGTCCTTAGCAAACATTGATCAAATTTTATTGCTTTATAATTAATATTTTGGCCTCTTTTGTAGTAAAACCAAAATGTCTTCCAGGAAGCAATTTCATTAAATTATTAGTAGGCTATTCTACTAGAGTTCAAATTACCACTCAAAGGTCTAATAGTTTTTAATATACTTTTAGGCTTTTATTTATGACCTTTACAATGAGTTACAGTCATGATTTGCATGTCCTAAACTGCAGAGAATGATGAAGCCATTGATGTACTACACTGTATTACTTTTGAAATGGTGTGTGCTTAATGGCACTATGCATGCTTTCCCAATGGAGTTTAAGTTGCACCATTGCGATGTTCCTGCTACTGGTGTACAGGTCTATCATATTCGATTGCTACATTGTTCAAAAGCTACTATTGCATTATGGCTGCATCAATCAAGTATTACTGTTGTATTTAGTGATGAAATACTTATTGACGTATTGTAATAATTAATCAGTAGTTGATATTGACAAGAGATGTGAAATGATTCCCTTTTTTTTTTTTCTACACATTGTTTAATACATTTGATTAATCAAAATTATTAAAAAAAAAATTCTTATTATTTCTTCCTTCTCCCCAGTTAAATTTCTTTCTTAGGAAAACATTTAAAGAATATAAGTTGCTTTGTAAGGAATACATTTAAAGATAGAACATAACAAATAAATAAAATAAAATATTCCCGCGCATTGCGCGGGTTAAAAGCTAGTATATATAATAGCAGAAGCTGAGAGAAAGTAAATTCCTACGATTAAGGAGGTGATGACAAATAGGATAATTGGTTATCTAAAATTCAAACACGTATAATTTTAAAAAGTGATACATTATTGTTTGGTAACGTTATAACACCGTTTAAAAGAGATAAATTATAAAGGTTGACTATGGCCAAAATGGCCAAATACCACTTTTTTTTGAAATTTTTAGCAAAGAAACACTGTTTCGGAAATAAATAGCAAAGTACCACTTTTTATAGAACTTGAGTTTCAGAAACTCGAGTTCCTATCAATTCTGCTATCGTGGCATTTCTGAGCTAGAATTTGTGTGATTAAAAAAAATTATGTGGTACTCGAGCTTGATAAACTCGAGTTCCATGCAACACAATACTTGAGTATACCAGGCTCGAGTACGTTTTATAAATAAAATGGAGGAAAAAAAAATTTACACAGTACTCGAGCTTACCAAACTCAAGTACTGTGTAAATTAATTATTATTATTATTATATATTTTTTTTTTTTTGGTTTGAGGATAATCAACAAATAAACATAAAGGTAAAAATAAGTGGCTTTTTTATGTTTTTATTTATTTAAATAGAAGCATTGTAAAATATAGAGATTTTAATTTCAAAATATGAATTTAATTTCTACATTAATTAAAATTGTTTATTGTTTTCTCATTAAAATTGTTCACTATTTTCTGTATAAACTATTTCTACGATTTTCCATAAAATTATTTTCTGTTCAACATTATTTAAGAAATACCTTGCAAAGAATCTGCTTGTTTCTTTAAATATCTTATTTTGATGTCATATCTGTAAACTCAATAGAATTTGGCAACGTATGATCTAAATCAAGAACCAAGTATAGCTTCTTATGATGTAATAAATTCTTGTAAGGTTGAATTTAATCAACCATTTAATTGGCTTTATTCCGTGACCAATTTGCTTGTAATTTAGCACTTAGCAACCTTGTATTTAGGTGAGAAAATTGTAAGGGTAGTGTGTAAGAAGATGTGAAGAAAAGCTCAAGAGTGTGCAAGAAAAACAGAGGTTCGCGGCTAGGGCTCCGGGTGGATCGCGACTGGCAAGCCGCCAAAAGCTAGCACGTGAGAGGCACACGGGGAAGCTGAAGGGTCGCGCCCGCTGTCACGCTACAGGACAAAAGTTCCAGACTGGCCAAGCCGTTACGTCGCGACATGAACTCGCGACTTGGACAAGCCGAAGACCAAGTCGCCAACTTGCCCTGTTTGGCAAAAACTGACGTTTTGCATTTCCTTCTCACCCTACTATATATACACCCTTATACCCATCATTTTGAGAGAGCTTCCAGAGAGAATTTTGTGAGAGAAAACCGTAGAGAAAAACAAGATTGTCTCATCCTCAATCTTCATCTAAAGAGACTCTACAAATTCCTCTACTCTCTTCCTCTCCATTGTCATACCCTTGAGAGATTATTTACCAAACCCTTATCTTACCACACCCACGTCTGTGAGATGGTCCATTTGGTGCTTAAGGAAGCAGTTTGGGAAGGAACCAAAATACATTGGTTGATGCTATGGTCAAGTAGCGGAATTTGGCAAGCTAAAGAAGAAATAGGTTCGGCGTAACCTCATTGGAGCAAGAAGCTTGGAGGGCTTAGGTACTTGGGTAGATTAGGCTTGGAGGGTCTTCTGCTGTTCATGTATCCTGTTAGGTTCTAAAGTCTTAGGATTTTATGTATTTAGAACTCTAATTTGTAATGTTGGCAAACAATGATCAAAACATTGTATTTAGTCTTATTTAGACTTGCTCAAAGTTGGTTTAATATTGTAAGTTGGAATCGAGTGGCTGCAGAAGTTCTTGGGACTTTTGGCCTGGCTTGATCGATCGAAGAATAGACTCGATCGATCGAAAATCGCACAGGTTGATTTTTCTGCAGAATTTCCAACTCAGCCCTACTTCATTAAACGTTTAGGGTTTTATGTTTTTACCCTAGGTATATAAACTTAACCCTAGCCACGTTTTCGGAGGTTGTCCATATTGCTTTGTTGCTCATACATTGCGGTTTTGTGTGAATCTCTTGTGAGATCTTTGAGGAGCTTTCCTTTACACAAAACTTAGAGTTTTCAAGGTAGAGATGATTTCAATATCTTGAAGATCATTACCGTTGCAACCATTGGAACTTAAAAGAAAAGCAAGCGGGGAGCTTGTAGCTGATTGAGGAATTCAAGAAAGAAGTAGTCCGTGGATTCGGAGCCTGTGCGTGGTCGTGTCAGGAAGTTCTACTGGTGGGTAGCATTAGGAAGTCGAGCGGAGAGCTTGTAGTCCTTTTGTAAGAACTTCAATTCTTTCATAGTGAATTCTGTTATGCCTTGAGGATCGGTGGGTCAAATCCTCCCTAGGTTTTTACCGTGTAGTTTCTTGGGTGATCATATCTTGTGTTATTTATTTTCCGCTGCTTTATATTCTTGATATGATTGTTTGGATTGTTTTAACCTAGAATTGCTTAATTTGACTAAGTAACAACTTGGCTAATTAATCTAGGCTACGCAATCTGGTTGTTTAAGGGGTCTAAATTCCTGTCAAGTGGTATCAGAGCAGGTAGCTCTTTTTGTTTGAGTTTTTTTAATCTCTGAGCTGATCCTTGACCCCTGTTGTCATGGATTCTTGGAAAATTTTTCTGCTTATTTGTCAACTTATCTATTTGTCATCTTTGCCTTTTGTTGTTATTGTTAAATCTTTCTTTAAGAATATTGGCATAATCACATGTGATAAGAATTATGTATGTTATACTGCTTTAACCGCCTTAAAGGCACGTGATTCTTGTCTTTGGTATTTGGATAGTGGTTGTTCCAGGCACATGACAGGAAATAAAGGTTTATTCAAAACTCTCTTTGAAGAAAAGATTGGGACAGTCACTTTTGGAGATGGAAGTAAATCTGTGATCAGAGGCATTGGTACTGTGGACATTCCAGGATTGCCAGTGTTTGAAGATGTTTGGTATGTTGATGGATTAAAGGCC